>NC_134529.1:2449466-2676966 GCF_027942865.1 Odontesthes bonariensis | reverse complement strand
CAAAACAAAAGCACCAGTTGTATGGTAATGGCTTTCCCTATGATAAAAGGCAACGGGTATTTTATTTTGTGAAAATAACCGGAAGTGCGTTGCTCACTGTGGCTAGCTTTAGTAGCGCCGAATTCGTGGGAACAAAATTGTAAACAGCCGGTATTTTGTCAGGTTTTCAACACGTTGGGGATCTAAACGACTACTTTCTCACCTGAAAATGTTTCAAATGTTGCTAAAGTTTACAGAGTTTAGAGCTTAAGAGAAATCAGCTTCAGGCCGGCTGATTTCTGCTCGGGCAGGAGCGAAATGCATTGTGGGTAAACGCTCTGCATACTGTCTGATCGATGAGTATGTAGTATGGAAGTATGTAGTATGCAGTATGGTAGTATGTAGTATGCAGTATGGAAGTATGTAGTATGGTAGTATGTAGTATGCAGTATGGAAGTATGTAGTACAGCCATACTCAAATGGCGGCCCGCGGGCCTTTTTAGGCCCATTGGGCATCTATTTCTGGCCCACGAGCTGTTATGAAAAGTTTTTTTTTTTTTCAATCGCGCTGTCCGCTCTTATTTTGAAATCGCGCACCGCGATCTCAAGACGAGGCTGGGGATTGCCTCCATGGTAACGATAAACAGATAGGCTCTAGCAGTAGAGCCCTCGTAAACTCGAGATAGTCACTCGCTCAGCAGCAGCAACACGTTAACAGACCGGCATGCTCGAAATTTTCCCCAAAAAGAAAACTGGACAGCGGAAACCGCCAGTTCCAGCCAGAATGGACAGAAAGGTTTGCGTTCTTTATACCACCGTCCAGCACTCGATCTCTGTGCTTAATGTGTCAAGAAACTGTCGCGGCAATAAAAATGTGCAATGTGAAACGACACTATGAAAAAAAACACAAGCATTTTGAAGAGACATTTCCGCAAAACTCCGAGATCAGAACAACAAAATTAAATGCTCTTAAAGCAGCAAATATCAAACATCCAACCGAATCCTCCACACTTCTTTGACAAAACAAGGCAACACAATGCTCCCTTAGAGGGTTTTGGCGAAGCACATGAAGCCATTCACGGATTCAGAGGTAATGAAAGAATGCATGATTGATGTGATGGACACGTTGCTTGATTCGTGGAGAAGATGATTGAGAATTGATGACTTCAATCTTGGGACACAAATCCTTCTATGCATCGGAAACCCATTTCTGGTAAGAAATGTGAGCGAGTTCTCCTCAGAGGCAAACCAGATCTTTCCATGGATGCCAGCTGCTGAATTGCAAAGTCAGCTTATTGACCTGCAGGAGAACGTGGCACTGAGAGAGACTCGGTGTGACGTCATCACCTTCTGGTCAAAAATAGTAACTACAGCCAACTTCCCTCTGCTGCAGAAGATGGCAATTCACATCCTGACAATGTTCGGGTCAACCTACCGCTGCGAATCTGCGTTCTCAACCATGAACATTGTTAAAAATCTACGGAAGAGTATTAGGGCCAGGCATAAGAAAAAATAATAATATTTTGCCTGTCGAGATTAAAGGCGACATGTCGACTTTATTCTAATTCACCGCGAGCTTCAGCGTCTACAAGCAGGTTTAAAGTGACTTTCAACCCAGTTATCTCGGGGTCTTAGTCAGATTAAGGTGTCTACATGCACTTAATAACTCAGTCTGATTGTAGTTTAGCCAATAATCCGATCCTTTCAGAGCCATGTGACCCCGCTGAGTGAGTCCAGAGGCTTTCCTCAGTATGAATGTGCCCGGTCGAAGCCTTTCTTAGAAACGAGGGCTGTCATTTCACATCTAAAGGCTGAGAAAGCTGCGCACGTTTCCTCTTGTTAATCATTCTCTGCTTATAGAATTCAAACCTAAATCTCATTTCTATCCTCAGAGTTTCTGTTATCTCCGTCATTATATAAGCAGCTAACCTTAAATGAGCACTAACTGAATGAATTAAACATTACAAACTGTAAGTATTAGCTAAACTGTGATTTTGTTAGAAGAAAAACAACAAAGCTGACTGAAGCTTTGTGCCACGGTGCCTGATCAACATGTTTGAATCCGCCCTCCCTCGTAAATTGCTGATTTTTATCTGTGATTCAGACGAATGTGACAGTCGGCATTTATCCTCCAGGGCTTCCTGCCGGCTGCTGCTTCACTTTCCAGCTTTCCAGATGCAGATTGGGACCATCAGCACCAGTTGCCAGCCGCTCCTCGTTAATGGCGTTCATTTGATTTGTAACGGATGTAACGATGGGAACAGCAGAGTCCCATCGCAGCAGCTGAGGTCCGTGTTTGTTGAACAGCTTCCCCGAGCCGCACCTCATCAGCACATTTTGCATTTTAAAATAAATGTTTGCTTTGAGGAAGCTGACTGATTGTTTCCAGCTGTCTTAATTCCACTCTGCAGCTGAACCTTATTTAGATCCTAATTAGGGACCGAGCAGTGAAACTGTATCTGTAAGGTTTCTTTCTTTCTTTCTTTCTTATTCTTTTCAAAACGAACTCGAAAACTAATGAAATTTTGCGAGCGCCACCTGCCAGTCGACGACATGAAAGAATCTGGACTTTATATTTTTGGGAGTCGCTCATTGACTCTGTAGCGCCCCCTATAATGCTTAAAAATGGTCCCCGCATTGGGATTAGTTTCGCGTGGGACGACGAAATTCGGTAAACTCATTCATCATGCCCAGACGCACAAAAAAGTCTCATGCCGCCATGGTCCCACGTCCACAGGAAGGCGGCCATTTTGGATGGAAAGTGAGTTTTGGTGCCATTTTTGACCGATTCCACGCCTTGCATATGATCAAACTCGTCCTACAGATTTAATGCTACAGACTTCAAACTTGGCCAGGTTACTCTTAAGACATGGGGGGGAAAAATCATTGGGCAACTTTTTCAAAACTTAATAGTCGGGTCATAATGTGAGGTTCTGTAACCATCCTCTGGCAACAATGTTTTGATGATTGATTTGACCTCTATGGACCCTTTAGAAAAGAATTAGACCCCATGTCCCTCCCAAAAATTCCGGCATTTTTTTGCTAGAGAGCCCAAATTTAAAATGGCGCCCGGCACCATCTCTAAAACATAACTTCTTATCGCTAAATCTGGAGACAAAGTTGCTAAATGTGGGGACAAAGTTGCTAAATTTGGTGACAGAGTCGCTAAATCTGGTGACAAAGTCGCCATATCTGAAAAAGTGCCTTCATACATGATTCTAGGTCCCCATTCCAAATATGATTGTTTTGGGGGGGTAACGGCCTGAAAAGGTTGAGAACCACTGTACTAGATGGCAGCCATCTTGAATTTCGAGGTCAAAAGAAAGTTGTAATATCAAAATGATGTCAGATTTGGAATCCTCATGGTTGACTTGTATGAAAAAGTGCCTTCATACATGATTCTAGGTCATCCAGATCAAAAGTTATTTTTAGAGATGGCGCCAGGCGCCATTTTGAATTTGGCTCTCTAGCCAAAAATAGGAGGGACATGGGGACATGTTTTCTATGTTTGTCTCTTCATGTTTCTGTTCCTTTTTTCTCTTCTTCGCTCTCCCTCTCTCTCTGTTCCCCGGTCCGGTTCAGCACTATCACATCATCTTAAGTATTGTAACAAAATTAAATAAATAAAAATGAGGAGTTGATGGGCATCAAGCAAATGTGTTTGTTATTAACGGTATTCAGATTACAGTTCTGCTGCCATAATGCTGGACAGGACAAGGGGTTTTAAAAAAAAAAGAAATCTTGGTTAAACCATGACAGAAATGTCAGAACAACAGAGCTCACAGAATAATAACTGATCATCTGAAGCTAAATCTTTCTGAGAGACGGAGGAAAGTAAACTGGACTCATTTCTCTGTGATGAAGCTGTTTTATTGAAAAAAGTCAAAAGGACAAATATTTCCTGCTCTGAACATGAACTCTGGACTTTGTGCTGTTACAGGAAAACGGCCTCAGTTAGACCCTCGTATCAGTTTGACATTTTCTCCATCAGATTCCACAGAAACAAATAAAAACAAATTTATTTGTAGCACATTTCATGTACAAAACAATTCAAAGTGCTTCACATAAAATAAAAGCATTGCAGCAGGGAGTGGAAGAAGCATTAAAAATACATAGAAGAATATAAAGAGAAACAAATAAAATTATTTAAATGAATTTAAAAACAAGCAACAGTCCAGATAAATTCAGAAAATAATCCAGATTATTTTCCCATTTCCAAAGTGATGAGATGTGAAAAGAGTCTGTGATAAAGGAAGGTCTGCTGATCCCTCTGCTGGGCTCCATGAAGTGGAAGAGAAACAACAACATACAGACACATCAGCACCAGGATCCGACTGATGTTTAGAGCTCAGAGAAGTTTAGAGTTTCATATTTCTGTGAATCAAACTCCTGATCAGCAGTGATATCCTTCATGGCTGCACAGACACAGGAAACAGCAGCAAATAAACAGCAGAACAACAGCAGAGACATCACAGCAACCAGCAGTCAGCAACAAGCTGACTAAATACATTTATTCCACTTTACACAACTCTGCTGAGTTTCCAGGAGAATAAATCAGCCTGATCCCAGCACAGAGCGGCTGAGTGAATGTGGTCTGGACTCTGTGGAGGAGAGTCATGGTTCCAGAGACGCTGTAGAAGGACAGAATACCTGCTCTGTGGTCCAGGTACACTCCGAATCTGGAGGTCCGAGGACCTGAGATGGAGGTTTTTTTCTTGTTGTACATAAATGAATACCTGTCTGGGTCACAATATAATTCCCAAGATTTGTCATTCCATCCAAATACACATTCATCTGACTCTCCTGCTCTGCTGATGTTCTTGTATGCGACTGCTACAGCAACTCCTCTCCCTCTCATCTCCACCTCCCAGTAACAACGTCCAGTCAGACTCTCTCTGCTCAGGACCTGATCCATGTAAGTGAATCTGTCTGGATGAGCAGAATAAGACTGATAATGATCACTAACCGTCACTTTTCTGTTCCTCTCTGACAGTAACAGCCCTCTGTGTGCTGTGTTTGGATCCAGTGTGATTTCACATGAATATTTTAAGAATCCAGCTCTGCTCGTGGGTTCTGGTTCTGGTTGTGACAGTAAAACATCTCCTTCAGCGACTCTCAGTGAGATGTTGGCCCATTCCTCTCTCAGGATGTCCTGTAGTTTATCTCTGAGCTCTGACACAGCTGCTGTCACATCCTCAAAGTGCCTCAGAGGACGGATCTTGATGCTGGATGAGTGTGTAGCCCCCCTGAGTGCTGCCACTGAGGGGCAGCTGTGCAGAAACTGGCTGTGATCCTCTGTGTGTGAGAGCTGCTGCAGCTCAGCATCTTTCCTCTTCAGCTCAGTGATCTCCTGCTCCAGCTTCTCCTGAAGCTCTTTGACTCGACTGCCTTCGGCTTCCTGCTGGGATCTGATCTGCTGCTTCACATCAGAGCTTCTTTTCTGGAGGAGACGGATCAGCTGGCTGAAGATCTTCTGGCTGTGCTCCTCTGTTTTATCAGCAGACTGATGGATGACCTCCAGCTGCTGCTGAAGCAGCTTCACATCTTTCTCTGCGTCCTGGATTCTCTGCTGGATCTGCTGCCGACTCCCCTCCAGCTCTCTCTGCCTCTCAGTCCTTTCTGCTGCAGCTGACACTGTGTCGTGGCCTTTATGTTCATCCACAGAGCAGAGATAACAGATGCACTTCTGATCCGTACGGCAGAACATCTTCATCACCTCACCGTGATCAGAGCAGATGTTCTCCTGGAGCTTCTTGGAGGGCTCCACCAGCTTGTGTTTCCTGAATGGAGCTGAATCATAATGAGGCTGAAGGTGTTTCTCACAGTAAGAGGCCAGGCAGACTAAACAGGACTTGGTGGCTTTCAGCTTCTTCCCAGAGCAGAAATCACAGGCCACATCTTCAGCTCCAGCATAGCAGTGATCAGCAGGAGCAGCTTGGAGTCCAGTCTTCTTCAGCTGCTCCACTAAAGCAGCTAACATGGTGCTTTTCACCGGGACAGGCCTCGCTTTGAATGTCTGCCTGCACTGAGGGCAGCTGTGGATTCCCTTCTGATCCTCTCCATCCCAGTGGCCTTTAATACAGTTCCTGCAGTAGCTGTGTCCACAGGGAATAGTCACCGGATCCTTCAGCAGATCCAGGCAGATCGAACAGGAGAAGCTTTCTCGGTCCAGCTGAACTCCTTTCTGAGCCATTTCTCCTCTCAGATCAGCGACTGAGTGAGTTTCACTTCCTGAAAACTGAAACTTATCTGAGCTCTGATCTATAAATCACGTGTCAGTGCAGAGAACAGAGCCGGTCGGTTCACTTCCTGTTGGTTAAACCCATCATGAGCTGCAGATCTGAAGGGGAGGGAACCAGGAAACGTGGGCAGAGCGGAGCTGCTGTGGGTGAGAGCAGGAAGTGTGTCGTAGCTGTGTCACAGCAGTCTTCATGGTTAGAATACGGGTCGATTCTTCTTTTAATCACTAACTCAACTAACTATCTAACCAACTAAGTCTCTAACAAACTAACTCTCTTACCAACTAACTCTCGAACCAACTAACCCAACTAACTCAACTCTCTAACCCAACTAACTATATAACCCAACTAACTCTATAACCCAACTAACTCTATAACCCACTAACTCTCTTACCAACTGACTATCTAACCCAACTGACTATCTAACCCAACTAATTCTCTAACCAACTAACTCTCTAACCCAACTAACTATATAACCCAACTAACTCTATAACCCAACTAACTCTCTAACCAACTAACTCTCTAACCAACTAACTCTCGAACCAACTAACCCAACTAACTATCTAACTCAACTAACTCTCTAACCCAACTAACTCTATAACCCAACTAACTCTCTAACCAACTAACTCTCTTACCAACTGACTATCTAACCCAACTGACTATCTAACCCAACTAATTCTCTAACCAACTAACTATCTAATCCAACTAATTATCTAACCAACTAACCCAACACACTATCTAACCCAACTATCTCTATATCTAACTAACTCTCTAACTCAACTAACTCTCTAACCAAACTAACTCTGTAACCAACTAATTCTCTAACCAACTAACTCTATACCCAACTAAATCTCTAACCAACTAACTCTCTTACCAACTGACTATCTAACCCAACTAAATATCTAACCCAACTAACTCTAACCAACTATCTAACCCAACTAATTATCTAACCAACTAACCCAACACACTATCTAACCCAACTATCTCTATATCCAACTAAGTCTCTAACTCAACTATCTCTCTAACCAACTAACTCTCTAACCCAACTAACTCTCTAACCAACTAACTCTCTAACCCAACTAACTCTCTAACCAACTAACTCTCTTACAAACTGACTATCTAACCCAACTAACCCTCTAGCCCAACTAACTCTCTAACTCAACTAACTCTCTAACGAACTAACTCTCTAGCCCAACTAACCCTCTAGCCCAACTAACTCTCTAACCAACTAACTCTCTTACCAACTAACCATCTAGCCCAACTAAATATCTAGCCCAACTAAATATCTAGCCCAACTAAATATCTAACCCAACTAAATATCTAACCCAACTAACTCTCTAACCAACTAACCAGCTAGCCCAACTAACTCTCTAACCAACAAACTATCTAGCCCAACTAACTCTCTAACCAACTATCTTACCAACTATCTAACCCAACTAAATATCTAACCCAACTAACTCTCTAACCAACTAACTATCTAGCCAAACTAACTCTCTAACCAACTAACTCTCTAACCAACTAACTCTAACTAACTAACTCTCTTACCAACTGACTATCTAACCCAACTAAATATCTAACCCAACTAATTCTCTAACCAACTATCTAACCCAACTAATTATCTAACCCAACTAACTCTCTAACCCAACTAACTCTCTAACGAGCTAACTCTCTAGCCCAACTAAATATCTAACTCAACTAACTCTCTAACTCAACTAACTCCCTAACCCAACTAACTCTCTAACCAACTAACTATCTAGCCCAACTAATTATATAACCAAATAGCTCTATACCCAACTAACTCTAACTCTCTAACCAACTAACCCAACACACTATCACAGACACTTTAAAACACACACACTTTAAAACACATAGACACGTTAAACACACACACACATTGAACACACACACGTTAAACACACACACACTTTAAAACGCACACGTTAAACACACACACACTTTAAAACACACACACACCCATTCTCATACTTAAAGCGGCGCTATGCAACTTTCAGTAATACGGGGTTTGTTTACCATGCAATACACACCCCAAAGCTGTAGGGGGAGCTCCGTAGAAAATTAGGCGATAGTCTAGCCAGACTGTCGTAAACCCACCAGAGGCAATTTACGGTTTATTTTTCAAGACACTGGCAGAGAGTTGGAGAGCCGTCGACAGCTAATGGAAAGGGGGTGTGTCTTATCAGGCTACCTGGCTCGGCTCAGAGCCCTTTAGACCTGCCGTGAAGCAGTAGTTCTCGGCTCTCGTGTGTCGCAAGACTTCCAGAGGTAAACAAAGCACGCGGCGCCACAGGCAAAGTTGCAAGCGCTGTTTCGGTCTAGGGCCACCAGATGGAGATGGAAATGTCACCGTTTTCATCAGAACGGGTCAGCCAAGCAATCTGATGATTGCCAAGCAATTTTATGACCATGAAAAAGTTGCGTTGTGCCGCTTTAATGCAGAGTAAGGAACGAGTAAAACCACTCACAAAGTTAGGACCAGTATTTCTAGTTCATTTAGAAACAAACAAAGTGTCATTACAGACACTCGGTGGCGTAGTGATCCAATACACTGCTTCAGTGCTACACTGCTTTTTGAGAAGCACAAAAGATTCAGAAACATATTTTAATCTGTGTTTAAACTTCAGGGGTGAAAAATTGACACTTAGGACATTCTGAGGTCCTACTGAGAAAATTAGGGGCTAGCATCTATATAACCTGAGAAGGTCATCTAGAGGGAAACAAAGTGAGGACCGGCCAAAATGTTCTCACCATGTAAAAATGACCTCACTATGTTGGTTAAAAACTTGATTTAGTCCTCACTCAACAGTAAGTGTAAGTACACACACACACACTCACACACTCACACACATTCATAAGCCCAGTAGCATAGTCGGGTCATAATGTGAGGCATTTTTTGCTAGAGAGCCAAATTCAAAATGGCGCCCGGCGCAATCTCTAAAAAATAACTTTTGATCGCTAAATCTGGTGACAAAGTCGCTAAATCTGGTGACAAAGTCGCTAAATCTGGTAACAAAGTTGCTAAATCTGTGACAAAGTCGCTAAATCTGGTGACAAAGTCGCTAAATCTGGTAACAAAGTTGCTAAATCTGGTGACAAAGTCGCTAAATCTGGTAACAAAGTTGCTAAATCTGGTAACAAAGTTGCTAAATCTGGTAACAAAGTTGCTAAATCTGTGACAAAGTTGCTAAATCTGGTAACAAAGTCGCTAAATCTGTGACAGTCGCTAAATCTGGTGACAAAGTTGCTAAATCTGTGACAAAGTCGCTAAATCTGTGACAAAGTCGCTAAATCTGTGACAAAGTTGCTAAATCTGGTGACAAAGTCGCTAAATCTGGTGACAAAGTTGCTAAATCTGGTGACAAAGTTGCTAAATCTGGTGACAAAGTCGCTAAATCTGGTGACAAAGTTGCTAAATCTGTGACAAAGTCGCTAAATCTGTGACAAAGTCGCTAAATCTGGTGACAAAGTTGCTAAATCTGGTGACAAAGTCGCTAAATCTGGTGACAAAGTTGCTAAATCTGGTGACAAAGTTGCTAAATCTGGTGACAAAGTCGCTAAATCTGTTGACAAAGTCGCTAAATCTGGTGACAAAGTTGCTAAATCTGGTGACAAAGTCACCAAAGCTATATCTGAAAAAGTGCCTTCAATCATATTTGGACTGGTCCCCAGTCCAAATATGATTGTTTTGGGGGGTAACGGCCTAAAAAGGTTGAGAACCACTGTACTAGATGGCAGCCATCTTGAATTTCGAGGTCAAAAGAAAGTTGTAATATCAAAATGATGTCAGATTTGGAATCCTCATGGTTGACTTGTATGAAAAAGTGCCTTCATACATGATTCTAGGTCATCCGGATCAAAAGTTATTTTTTAGAGATGGGGCCAGGCGCCATTTTGAATTTGGGCTCTCTAGCAAAAAATGCCGGGATTTTTGGGAGGGACATGGGGGCTAAATCTTTTCTAAAGGGTCCATAGAGGTCAAATCAATCATCAAAACATTGTTGCCAGAGGATGGTCACAGAACCTCACATTATGACCCGACTAGGGTGTGGGCGTGGCCAGGCGGTGAAAATCGTGTGATGGCGTTTGTGATTTGAAAGCCTTATCATCATCGCAAGGTCATGAAATTTAGTACACACGTCCACCCAGTGGACCTCGTATGTATGTAAAGGGTATCGTGTGTGGGCGGAGCAAAATGGCTCAGTGGCGCCCCCTACTTATTCTTATTCTTTGAAAAAAGTGCTCAAAAACTCATGAAATTCGCCAGGAACGATCTGCCCGTCGACGACATGGCAAATCCGGACTTCTTTTTTTTTTGGGAGTCGCTCATTGACTCTGTAGCGCCCCCTACGATGCTTAAAAATGGTCCCTGCATTGGGATTAGTTTCGTGTGGGACGACAAAATTCGGTAAACTCATTCATCATGCCCAGACGCACAAAAAAGTCTCTTGCCGCCATGGTCCCACATCCACAGGAAGGCGGCCATTTTGGATGGAAAGTGCGTTTTGGTGCCATTTTTGACCGATTCCACGCCTTGCATATGATCGAACTCCTCCTACAGATTTAATGCTACAGACTCCAAACTTGGCCAGGTTACTCTTAAGACATGGGGGGGGGGGGGGAATCATGGAGAAACTTTTTCAAAACTTAAAGGGCGTGGCCGTGGCGACGCCTCAAAGTTCGATGACTCGACCATCACTTGCCACAAAAACTTAAGTTTTTCAGTTCACTACAGGCACTACCACTCCTATTTCTATTCATATTATAAATACCACTCAATATATATACCTCAATATTCTCTGGGGGTTTCCAAAGGTTAATAGTTTGGGGGGGCATGTCGCGGTCCGCCTCTTCAGCTCCCCTGCATGAGGACATGAAACTTTATTCCTTCCCACAGCAGAATGTCTTTAAACCTTTCTGCTGCACTTTAAGGCACTTCCCCGCGGGTTTCACTTTGGATATTGAGTGATCTCATCGATCTTTTGCACACAGATTACACCGAAAGCACACAAAATCAGCATAAACACATAAATCAGCAGCAGGATATTTATGTTTTGGAATCACGAAGTTAGAGGCTGTGACGCCGAGCTGCTGGATCCAGACGTCCATAAAAAAGATTGATGCTCTGAAACAGTTTCATGCTTCTCAAAGAGGTTCGACAGCTCGCCAAAGTCACGAGTTGACTCACCTTTAACGGTGAGTTATCACCCTGCGTCTTATCAGTGAAAAGCTGAGGTTTGGAACACCCGTGAGGAGCTCTTTGATGCTGAAGCACTTTGAGCAGCTCCAGATCTGTTAATAAATGGCCTCGGCCCACTTCGGTTTCCATTACTCGGAACGGCGTCGGCCTTTGCTTTGTGCGTTGACCCCTGTGGGGATATTTTAATAAGCAAGGACTCTCATTTTCTGCTGTTACCTGCTGGTTTGATCTAACTTATGTCAGACTCATCTTAAACCACTCAAGAGTGAAATTTTCATTACCTCCCTCTCTTCATGCAGCCCTTTGACATATTCAGCGTATAGAAAGCTGAACTCTTTGGGTGATAGAAGCTGATTGTGAGAGTGCAGCTGAGCATGTCTCCAATCAGTCACTGTCAGTTCGCCTCCTTCATCCCTTTGTCCCGCCTTATTGATCACTCTTTTATACCTTTTGTCATTCCTTATTGATCACTTGTCCCATCAGACACGCACCTTAAAAAGCTTTGGAGGCAGCGACCTCCAGAGCTGGAGTGGTTGATAAATATTTTATCGCGCATAAACGCATGTTTTATTATTTATTCTATTATTGTAACAGTTTGAATGCTCACAGGCTTTTATTTTGTAAAAGTCTGTTGCTCACAGAAAACTCCAAAACTCACAGAAAAACTCCAGAAAACGGATGCTCCTTTTACAGCCAATCCTGACACCCTCACCTGTCAGCAGGTAACCTGCTAACTCCTTTGTGTTTATATTCTATGGGCTTCTTTTCATCTCTCCCAGTATACTGACACAGATACAGGTACCTTGTACCTACCAGAATCCAGAGCTTCAACTGGAGTTTTTGAGTGTTAAAGCAACAGAAATCTCCACATTTTTAAAGATAAAAAGAAGAAAAATTAAATAAATCAACGTATGACCCACGTTCCCCAGTTTCCTCTGAAGGTTTACATATTTCCTAAAATACATTAAAAACCAACTGCAGCCTCTGTTGGTGGTTTTTAAAGGGAAGCCTTTGGCGAATTCTTCAGTCTTTTCCAGCTATTCAGTTCTGCTCCATCGGTTTGGATCCTCCAAACAGCCTGTTGTGAACTTAATTTATTCTTACTTTTTAAGGTAAACAGCCCTGCAGCAGCCAGGCTCCCTCAGAGAGCCACACGGTAAAGTCAGCATCCAGTTTTCTTTCCTGACTCGTTTCATTCACCTTCTCAGTTAAAATATCTCAAGCTCACACAGACTCCATCACCCTGCAGCTGTGGAAGCCATTAACAGTGTTTCAAAGGTACAAACA
The DNA here is from genome assembly GCF_027942865.1 of Odontesthes bonariensis. Taxonomy (NCBI): domain Eukaryota; kingdom Metazoa; phylum Chordata; class Actinopteri; order Atheriniformes; family Atherinopsidae; genus Odontesthes; species Odontesthes bonariensis. The sequence continues at coordinate 2,664,246 of NC_134529.1, read as the reverse complement.
GCCTCAAGTTAGTTTTTATTTCAAATGATGCTTTCAGAGGTAAGTGAGACATAACGTGTTCTTAGAAAGGGAAGGAAACCAAAACTCCTGTTTAATTTAACGCAGTAACGCAGACATAATGAAGCTGTTTCTGCAGTCAGACCAGAAACCCTCCAGCTCTACATACAGATACAGATTTTAGATGAACACAACATTATGGAGGTTTTTCAGTCAGGTTTTAAAACTCAGCACAGCACAGAACAGAGTCTGCTTTGGTGAGAGTTTTTAATGACATATTCAGGGAAAATGACTCAGACAGAACCACGTCTGTAAACTTAGCTGGTTCTGAATCTTCCACTGCTCCTCGACTTTATGGGGTTCCACAGGGCTCAACCCTCGGCCCCCTGCTTTTTTCTCTTTATCTGCTTCCTTTGGGTTCAATACTCAGAAAGCATGAGTTAGTATTGAGTTGAGTAGTGAGTAGTTGAGATAGTATGCGAGTTTGAGTAAGCGAGAAGTTCCCGGATGCATACTAGATTCTCCTAAATGTTGGGTATGCATCATGAGGTTACTACTCATACTCAAACTACCCAAGATGCAACGTAACGCGACATCGCTGATCCTCATTTCCTGTCAAAACGGCAGTTTCAAGCTAGCTACAACGAGGGTAGGTTCACTTCCTGTTTTCAAAACAAAAGCACCAATTGTATGGTAATGGCTTTCCCTATGATAAAAGGCAACGGGTATTTTATTTTTGTGAAAATAACAGGAAGTGCGTTGCTCACTGCGGCTAGCTTTAGTAGCGCCAAATTCGTGGGAACAAAATTGTAAATAGCCGGTATTTTGTCAGGTTTTCAACACGTTGGGGATCTAAACGACTACTTTCTCTCCTGAAAATGTTTCAAATGTTGCTAAAGTTTACAGAGTTTAGAGCTTAAGAGAAATCAGCTTCAGGCCGGCTGATTTCGGCTCGGGCAGGAGCGAAATGCATTGTGGGTAAACGCTCTGCATACTGTCTGATCGATGAGTATGCAGGATGGAAGTATGTAGTATGCGGTCTCGAACACAGCCTCTGTGTTTTTTAATGGATGCCACAGCTGGTTTCAGATGTTAAATATTTCACACCAACAGTTGGATCTGTTTTTAAAAGGAAACACCAAACAGCTGACTGCTCCTCTCTGATGTTTATTACTCTGTGAGACTTCCTCTTGTTTCCTGGACTTTACTGACAGCAGAGTATCCATCAGGGCCGCCGTGCGTGGCGTGCACGCTCCTGTAGCTCCACCGGTTTGGGCGGCCCGTCATCAGAGGGGCGGGGATGATCTCAGCGGGGACCGATTGACACGAATACCCACTGAGCTGCAGCCTGGCAGAGAGGAAATTACTGTCAGTCAGAGCGCAGCTTCAGCGCGGATCCTTAAGAGTTATTCCCACGGGTGTAGAGTGAGGGCGGTTGGCATGGTTACACAGCTCTTATTTTACTCTGTTTTAAAACAAACTGCTCATAATTAATATCTGATTTTTCCTTTGATCCGATCGAACATTTCCAGGATGTAAAATGGCTTAAATGGAGTTAAGGGAGGTCATTTTAACAACCTTCCCACCTCTGGTAGCATCGTGATGAAGGACCAGAGGTGGGTGGTAACGAGTTACATTTACTCGAGTAAGTATTTGAAAACATTATACTTCCAGGAGTAGTTTTAAATCTCTATACTTTTTACTTTTACTTGAGTAGATGTGTGCAGCAGAAGCTGTCCTCTTACTCCGCTACATTAGGCTACAATGAGCTGGTTACTTTTCTTCTTACCTCTTTGGTATTCTACGCCTCATTATTTTTATCCCCCCGCGTACGCCTCATTTTAATGTTTTATTCTGACAGAGAGAGAGACTTCCGCCAAAGGCTCTACCACCTGACTGTGTTCCACCAATCAGACGCAGCCGTGCAGTCTGGTCACGTGACCGTACTCGATCTCAGCGGCGGGACGGGTTAGCTTTAGCATTAGCAGTCGTAGCAAACAAAGAAAGAAACAGATGAAAAATGTCAGAACCAACGGTGGGAAATGAAGACGCAGACGAGGCCTCATACTGAAAGCATGTTTACCTTACAAAGAGTGAGAAACAGCAGCTACATTATGTGTCTTCTGTGGCAACCAAAACAAACGCACATTTCAGCAGAAACTCAACATCTAACTTGAGGAAACATGTAGCGCTAAGTTTCCTAAATTCGTTTTTTTCCCCCCCATGGATAGGTGAATGTTTGTTTTTTAGGTTACATATGGGTTCCATATGTTTTAAACATTTCCTAAGTCTCTTTTATTTTTATTTATTTATATTTATTTGTTTATGTTTATTTATTTATTAATGCTTCTTCCACTCCCTGCTGCAATGCTTTTATTTTATGTAAAGCACTTTGAATTGTTTGTACATGAAATGTGCTATACAAATAAATTTGATTTGATATTAAAATTCTTGAATTTACCTGGATTATTTTAATTTAAGCTACTTTTGTAATTAATGAATTCATTTTAATTTATTTTATCAACTGGATGAACTCTAATTGGCCTAAAGATGATTATTTAGTATTTTTGTCTGTCTGATTGAATGCTTGTGTTAACAAATAAAACTGGATGAAAACTTTTTACTTTAACTTGAGTCATATTATTCTGATGTAACAGCATCTGAGAGGCCTCGTCCCAAAGTACTGAGGGGCTTTGCTGCCACTTTATATTTCATCTCTAAATCTCACCTGTGACTTTTCGGAGTTCTGAGTCATTCTCTTGGAAGGGCAACACAGAACTACTGAACATGGACAGACCATATATAAATATATATATATATATACTTTATCATGTGAAAGGTTTTCTGGGATGTCAGCCGGGGAGAAACCCCCTCATGTGCTGCTGATGATGATGATGAACCCCCCCCGCTGGGCCTTTCTGTCTCATCTGAACTGAACTGATGGGAAGTGGAGCCCCTGCAGGTGGACTTCAGCTCCCACAATCCCTCACTCATGCATCTTGTTCTGGAGAGAACGCCCTCCGGCTCTCATCTCCACCTTTGCTCGACAGATTGAGATGAAGCTGAGGCTCTTCACACATCATCATCATCGGACCTCTTCCTCGGTGCGGTCGCCGGGGGCGACGGTGACGCACGTCACAACATGTGGGCGGTGGTGGTGGAGCGCTGCAACTTAAAGTTCAGCATCGAGCCGCTTTTCAGCTCAGACTCTCTGTTTATACTCTCTCTGTTCCTTTCCTTTTGTTTTCCTTTCCTTTCCTTGTCTTTCCTTTGCTTTTGTTTCCTTTCCTTCTCTTTCCCTTTCCTTTGCTTTTGTTTCCTTTCCTTCTCTTTCCCTTTCCTTTGCTTTTGTTTTCCTTTCCTTTCCTTGTCTTTCCTTCTCTTTTCTTTTCCTTTCCTTTTATTTATTTTCCTTTTGCTTCCTTTCCTTCTCTTTCCCTTTCCTTGTCTTTCCTTTCCTTTTATTTATTTTCCTTTTGTTTCCTTTCCTTCTCTTTTCTTTTCCTTTTGTTTCCTTTCCTTCTCTTTTCCTTTTCTTGTCTTTCCTTTCCTTTTATTTATTTTCCTTTTGTTTCCTTTCCTTCTCTTTTCTTTTCCTTTTGTTTCCTTTCCTTCTCTTTTCCTTTCCTTGTCTTTCCTTTCCTTTTGTTTCCTTTCCTTCTCTTTTCCTTTCCTTGTCTTTCCTTTCCTTTCCTTTTGTTTCCTTTCCTTCTCTTTTCCTTTCCTTGTCTTTCCTTTCCTTTTGTTTCCTTTCCTTCTCTTTTCCTTTCCTTGTCTTTCCTTTCCTTTCCTTTTGTTTCCTTTCCTTCTCTTTTCCTTTCCTTGTCTTTCCTTTCCTTTTATTTATTTTCCTTTTGTTTCCTTTCCTTCTCTTTTCCTTTCCTTGTCTTTCCTTTCCTTTTATTTATTTTCCTTTTGTTTCCTTTCCTTCTCTTTTCCTTTCCTTGTCTTTCCTTTCCTTTTGTTTCCTTTCCTTCTCTTTTCCTTTCCTTGTCTTTCCTTTCCTTTCCTTTTGTTTCCTTTTCTTTTCCTTTCCTTTCCTTTTGTTTCCTTTCCTTCTCTTTTCTTTTCCTTTCCTTTCCTTTTGTTTCCTTCTCTTTCCCTTTCCTTGTCTTTCCTTTCCTTTTATTTATTTTCCTTTTGTTTCCTTTCCTTCTCTTTTCTTTTCCTTTTGTTTCCTTTCCTTCTCTTTTCCTTTCCTTCTCTTTCCCTTTCCTTTGCTTTTGTTTTCCTTTCCTTTCCTTGTCTTTCCTTCTCTTTTCTTTTCCTTTCCTTTCCTTTTGTTTCCTTCTCTTTCCCTTTCCTTCTTTCCTTTCCTTTTATTTATTTTCCTTTTGCTTCCTTTCCTTCTCTTTTCTTTTCCTTTTGTTTCCTTTCCTTCTCTTTCCCTTTCCTTGTCTTTCCTTTCCTTTTATTTATTTTCCTTTTGTTTCCTTTCCTTCTCTTTCCTTTCCTTTTGTTTCCTTTCCTTCTCTTTTCCTTTCCTTGTCTTTTGTTTCCTTTCCTTTTGTTTCCTTTCCTTTCCTTTTGTTTCCTTTCCTTCTCTTTCCTTTCCTTTTGTTTCCTTTCCTTCTCTTTTCCTTTCCTTGTCTTTTGTTTCCTTTCCTTTTCCTTTCCTTTCCTTTTGTTTCCCTTCCTTTTCTTTTCCTTTCCTTTTCTTTTCCTTTCCTTTTGTTTATATAAAGAAGAGTTTTAATTATTATTATTATTATTGAATAAACTTTTAAACACTTTAACCCACTTCAGGAGTGAAGCAGAGATACTGAGACGGTGGAGCAGCAAACTAAAAGCAGCTGGATGCTGATCTGAACCTGGCCCATGTTTCTGTTCTCACTTTCATGAGATACAGACGAGTAAATACTTTCATATTTAACACTTTTATGTTTAACTGAATGCTGTTCGAGACGCTGCCGCAGAGCCCGGATCATTTCCTCCTCTCTGCCTCCATCTGCTGGATGAACGCTTGTTGTTTTTCTCTTAAAACACTTGTTTTTAAGTCCTCATGACCTTGAGAAAGCCGTCCATGCCCTGATAAGTTGAAGGTCAGACTGTTTTAATGCTCTTTATGTGGGCGTCTCCCAGTCTTCTCTCAGCCGCCTTCAGCTGGTGCAGAACGCTGCTGCCCGTCTTTAACCAACACCAACAGACGTGTGCACATCACTCCTGTTCTTAACTCCCTCCATCGGCTTCCTGTCCTTTACAGAACTGATTTTAAACTGTTAATGTTTGTTTTTAAAGCTCTTAACGGCCTCGCCCCGTCGTATTTATCTGAGCTTTTAACAGTCCTGGTAGAGCTCTGAGGTCAGCAGATCAGTTTCTGCTGGAAGTGCCCAGGTCAGAATACAAACCCTGGGGTGAGCGAGCCTTTTCCCAAAGCTGCCCCCAGGCTCTGGAATAAGCCCCCCGTCCAGCTGCGTCTTATTTCTGACCTGGGCCTCTTCAGATCCGGGCTAAAAACCTGCTTATTTAGGATGGCTTTAATACCCAGTAGCATGATGACACTTTTATATTATTCGATTTTGTTGTATTTTATTACTTTCGCTGTTCTTTTATTTGTTTTTACTTCTTCTTCTCTTTATTTATTACCTGCTGTAAAGCATTTTGGTACACCGTAAGGATTGTTTGTAAAGGGCTGTAGAAATAAAGTTTATTTACATTTAAAAAAACTAAACTTTCTCTAGTTAAACAATTAACTGATCATCTCTTTCTCTTTCTTCTCCAATTCGATGGATAAAATGTGTTTGCAGGATAATAAACGATCAGTTTAGGTGCGTCTGAAACAACGTTTCATTTTAAGTCGATTAGTTTTACACGTCCCAGGTTGGATCCTGTCGTTAAGCCCTAAAAACTTGCTGAAGGCTCGTTTCCGCGGAAACGTGCAGCATTGATATTTCTGCTTCCTACGGTGTGTTCTGGGTATTTTTGTTGGAAACTGTCTGTAACTTCATGCTAAAAAGGAACAAAAGTGTGTTTTTTAAAGAAGCATGAAACACTGTAACAGGAGGATTTTATTAAGAACTCCTCAAAAAACGCAGAAAAGGATCGATTTAGCAACAAGATATTCCAAATATAAACACACAGACGTCTCCAGGATTGTTCCTAAAAGTGTTCCTGGGGGTCACTGAAGCTTCATGGCGCCGAACTCGGCCTCGTGCAGGAGCTGCTGCATCCTGGTCCGGATCCACGACTGCTTCTCGGCGGTCAGCCTCCTCATGGCCGGAGCCAGGCTGAGCAGGAACAGCGTCACGTCGTCCCGGGGCTCAGCGTCCCGCTCCCGCTGGGCCTCCCGGGCCTCCATCCTCCTCAGCAGCTCCTCCAGCACGCCGTCGGCGCTCTTCCTCTTGGCCCGGGTCGGCCTGGGAGACGCGGGCCGGCGCTCCTCCTCCTCCTCGTCCTCGTCCGTCTCGATTAAGATCTCGTCGACCTCTGCGTCCTGCTCCTCGGTCTTCAGCGGGTGCATCCTGGACGTGGCCCAGGGCGGCGGCAGGCTGCGCTCCGGCAGCTCCAGCTCGGGGGGCGGCGGCTGATCCGAGTGCGAGGACGCCATGGTGGAGGCCAGAGAGGTGACGGACTGCATCATCCTCTCAAACAGCTGCTTCATGTTGGCCTGCTGCGCCACCAGGTCGCCGTCTGCGCCGCCCGTCGGCTCCAGCTTCGCCTCTTTGGCCCCGACGCAGTCGTAGGCGTCTGCAGACGAACGCTTTCTGTGGCTGAAGTCGATGGACGAGGGCGACGAGGTGGTCGTCGCATCTGCCACGGCGAAGCCTGAAAACGGATAAAAACAGGTTTAAGAATCACCGCCCTGGACTTTATGTTTACTGCTGGCAGAAAGAGTCTCACGGAGGAGTTCCAGTAAACCAAAAATCATCAGCTGGGTTAAGGAAATATCCACAACTTTACCCGTGGAGAAGATAACTTACATTATAAAAGGCAAAATATCACTATTTCAAAACATTTGGGGTCCTTTTATAGAATATATGGAGAATGTAGATTTAAGTAATGTGGGTAACGAAGACGAAGAGGCGAAGTTGTTGGTAGTCCTTTCTTTTGATATTTGATTTTTTTTTATTCTGTATGGATTGTACATCTGAATCTGTATTTTCTAACCATATAGGTACAATAGTGAAATAATATGGGCTTATTCTTAACAAGATAGAGAAACGTTTACTGTTCTGGTTGTTTCTTTTCTTTTTGTTTTTGGTTTTATACTTGTACTAAGTGTTGCTCTATATTATCTCATTAATATCTGACTTGCAGGGAAGGACAATTTGAGTGTTGGATAATAGCTTTGCTCCTGATGTCTCCTGGGATATGAGAGCGCTCTTATTTCTGAATATATGTGTGTTTTGGAAAAATGTTGAAAACTCAATAAAGATAATGTTGGGGAAAAAAAACATGTTTAAGTTTAAGATTCTGATTAAATCTGTCGAAAATGAAACTGAACGGGAGCCGATGCTGAGACGCTTTCAGCTGCGTTTGGAACATCTGGGACATTAAAAACATCTGTATTTCATACATGTCAGATTAAACTCATTCAGCTGCATTCAGAGCGTCTCTGAGAAGGAAAACAGGAGTAATCACTCTGTGTTTCAGTAGCAGAGTCGGTTCTGGTTGATGTTGGACGTTAAAGGGATAGTTCGCCACTTTAAAGGGACAGTTCTCCTCTTCTGACATGAAGCTGTATGACATCCCATATCAGCAACATCATTTCTGAACATCTTCTTACCCCCTGCTGCGTCCTGTGAGCAGAGTTCCAGCCTCGTTTTGGTGTTGATGAAGGTAGTCCGGCTAGTTGGCTGGGGTTTAAAAAATAAAGCGTTTTGCTTCTCAGAACAATATGCGTTCAACAGAGTAATACATTTGCATCACAAAATGGTTCTCCAGGAGAAAGTCAGACCTTTCCTTTCATTTCCTTTTGTTTCCTTTCCTTCTCTTTCCTTTCCCTATTGTTTTGTGTATGTGCTGTGCAGAGCGAGCAGTCCCCTGCTTCCGAGCAGCAAACAGCGTAACAGGCGCGGCTGTCGGCAGGCGGCAGCAGGCAGTGATACGAAGGGAGAGAAAATAGGGCCAAGAGATTGTGAGGTCTGACTTTTTCCTGGAGAACCATTTTGTGATGCAAATGTATTACTCTGTTGAACGCATATTGTTCTGAGAAGCAAAACGCTTTATTTTTTAAACCCCAGCCAACTAGCCGGACTACCTTCATCAGCACCAAAACGAGGCTGGAACTCTGCTCACAGGACGCAGCAGGGGGTAAGAAGATGTTCAGAAATGATGCTGCTGATATGGGATGTTACACAGCTTCATGTCAGAAGAGGCGAACTATCCCTTTAACACCTCTGTAATGTGTAGAAAATGCATCTTTCTACCCTTAAATTTCCAGAACTTTAGTAAAGTCGCTCCTCTGTTTCCGGTTTGGAGGTGAGCGGCAGACAAGCAGCTTTTTAAAGGCGGTAAAACGAACCGTAAGTCTCGTCATCGTCGCTCCGGATCTCTGTCGTGGTGCTGCAGCCCACCAGCTCGTGGATGTGGGAGGGCTGCGGGTCCAGAGCCCAGCCGTTGGTGCCCGCCGCCCTGGCGTCGATGAACGGGTTCAAAAAGGACAGAATGGCCGAATATCTCCACGGCTTGTAGTTGGACAGCCCGATCCCGCTCTCCCGCCGGTCCTTCTCACGCTGCCTCTCCCTGCGGTGCTGGTCTCTGAGCGTCTTCCACTTCCGTCTGCACTCCGACTCTGAGAGAGTCAGATAAAACGGTCATCTGACGGCGCCTGATGCATCTCATTCTTCCCTTTATTAAAGCCCAAACACTTTAAAGAAGACATTTATTATGTTCGCTTTAAAGCAGTGAAAGTTCTGACTGCACCTTTAAAGCTGATCAGGATGAAAATAAGGATGAAAAACGGCTTTTCCAGGAACATTAAAGGTTGTAGATCTGATAGAAATATCATCATCGAAATGTCAGACGGTCATTTACTTTGTAATAAACAGTCTGTGTGCGTTAAAGACACATAAACGGTCATTAATGGTTAATAACTGAATCAACTTCTCTAACTTCTCCTGTTTTTATATGATTCTCCTCAAACATCCGGTTTCATTTTGGATAAAACCGATCGGATGGTTGTTCAAGGGCAAAGAAACAAATAAACAACCCGAAAACTGAACCGAAAACATTCTTAATGTCGTAATGATTTACAATATGACTTCAAAAATATGTAACTTCAAAAAATTTTTAACTAAAACAGACAAAAAGTCACTTGGTAAATGATCAGAAATATCATACAGCGACTACCTTCAAACTTCAACTGTCAATTAATAGATAGATAGATACTTTATTGATCCCGAAGGAAATTCAAGCATCCAGTAGCAGACATAATAAAGCAATAAAAATGTTTATACAATAATAAACACTTTAAAAACAATCTAAGAATTTAAAAAACTGTTTATATTTTTATATTTTTAAAGTGACCAGTGAAGTGAGACGAAAGTGAAATAATTAATCACCAATAGAAGGATATTAACTACATAATAAACATGGTTTGAAAACCTAAATGTATTAATTTATGTATTTAGTTTGTGATTTATTGATGTGTTCTTTAAAAAAAAGCATCAAAACCGCAAACAGGAACCAATGAGCTGAAAGCCGCCGTCGGAACATAATAACAGACGGACCCGCTTTGTTTTGGTCCTGTTGATATATCTGTGGGGTGGAGGTGAGGTGGAGGGCGGGTGGTGCCTTTTTTAAGCCGTTTTTCAGCTTTGTAACACTTAACTTTGCTTCGCCTGGGTAACAAACAGGTATGATGGCGTTTCAGGGCCCGGCCTGTGGCGGTTTTAAACCCTGGAAAAGTTGCCACTCACCAGGGACACCGACCATCTCCGCGATCTGCCGCCACGCTTCGCTCCTCATGTTCAGGTCGCGGTACGTCACAGAGTTCGTGTCGTACAAACTCGGGAAGCCGGAGACAGCCACGATCAGTTTATACTCCATTTCTCCCCGAAAACTCCCGAGACAGCCTGCCGGAGCAGAGAGACGCCGGAAGCCACATTAAAAAGTATCAAAACAGAGCGTATTTCCGCTTCCGGTTAAAAAGTATCAAAACAGAACGGACTTCCGCTTCCGGTGCGTCACGGGCTGTTTACATAGATGTGAATAAATCAGTTATTTCCGTTATCATGTGGAGTTATTCTCACATTTTTATGTATTTGTGAGGTTTTATTGTTTAATTTCTTTTAGGGCTGGGCAACGAATAAAATGTTTAATCTAATTAATCACATGATTTCCCTGATTAATCACGATTAATCGCATTTGTACGCAGAATCCAAAAATGAATCCAAAAGTAGTGCATAGCTTTTAGCATTTAGCTTTATTTTAAATGTTCTGCCATATGAATGAAAGTGCCATAACATTTGTTGTGCAAACACACTTTTAACATCAGCATCTTTCTGTAGTTTTTATGTAGAAGCCTCGCTCCACTGTCTGTTTCCTTGAATGACTTGCTGCTATCAGTTGTGTGTTTTGCCTTTAAGTGATATTTTAGACTGGAACTACTACGCTGAGAAGACAATTCAACTTGGCAGTGTTTACAGATGACTTTGGTTCTGTCGACTCCGCCGTCTGGAAGAACTTTAACATGAAAATGGCCGAGTAAAAGTTCCGTACCCTTCTCCATGTTTGGTGGATCCGCCGATTACTTTCTTTTCCTGTTCCACAGCAGACAGCAGCAGACTTTTACAGAATAAAAGCCTGTGAGCAACAGACTTTTACAAAATAAAAGCCTGTGAGCAGCAGACTTTTACAAAATAAAAGCCTGTGAGCAGCAGACTTTTACAAAATAAAAGCCTGTGAGCAGCAGACTTTTACAAAATAAAAGCCTGTGAGCAACAGACTTTTACAAAATAAAAGCCTGTGAGCAGCAGACTTTTACAAAATAAAAGCCTGTGAGCAGCAGACTTTTACAAAATAAAAGCCTGTGAGCAACAGACTTTTACAAAATAAAAGCCTGTGAGCAACAGACTTTTACAAAATAAAAGCCTGTGAGCAGCAGACATTTACAAAATAAAAGCCTGTGAGCAGCAGACTTTTACAAAATAAAAGCATGTGAGCAACATACTTTTACAAAATAAAAGCCTGTGAGCGACAGACTATTACAAAATAAAAGCCTGTGAGCAGCAGACTTTTACAAAATAAAAGCCTGTGAGCAGCAGACTTTTACAAAATAAAAGCCTGTGAGCAACAGACTTTTACAATAATAAAATAAATAATAAAACATGCGTTAATGCGCAATAAAATATTTATCGGCGTTAACTAATTAACGAGTTAACTCGCCCAGCCTTAATTTTTATGTATTTGTGAGGATTTATTGTTTAATTTCTTTAAACTGTTCAGAAACTGTTTAGATTTAACCTTTTTTTTTATATGTGCAGGTGTCTGATTCTTGTAGTTTTATTTACATTTTTACTACATTAAATGTTATTAAAACTGAACTTATAATATGAGTGAAATAACGTTTGTTTCACGGCTTCAGATATTTCTGAGGACATGTCGTCCCTCCTCTCGGCACAAAAAGCAACTTCTTCATCGAGTTTAATGGAGTGAGACTTTAAAAACTGTTGGAATAACGATGTCCTGCATGTTGTTACATGTGTGGCTTTAATATTTGTGATAATCCCTGTTAAACAGTCATTAAATGCACACAAACAGCAGAATCTGCTTCCACAGGCTGTAAATTCCACATGTTTCTCTTAAAAAAACTAAACTTTCTTTCGTTAAATAATTAACCGATCAGCTTCCATTTATAGACTTCAACATTTCAAATCTTTTCACATTAGCATGTTAGCTTTTCTTAAAGTTTAAACTTCTGAAATTATTGAGTAGCCTATCTTCTCTTTCTTCTCCAATTCGATGGAGAAAATGTGTTTGCAGGATAATAAACGATCAGTTTAGGTACGTCTGAAACAACGTTTCATTGTAAATCGATTTGTTTTACACGTTCCAGGTTGGATCCTGTCGTTAAGCCCTAAAAGCCTCAAGGATTTAAAGAGCTCAGGAGCATTGATATTGATATTTCTGCTTCCTACGGTGTGTTTAAGGTCCATCGTTTTCTGGTTATTTTTGTTGGAAACTTAATGCAAAAAGGAAAAAGTGTGTGTTTTTTTAAATTCATCTGCAGGAACATTAAATTCTGTAACAGGAGCATTTTATTAAGAACTCCTCAGAAAACACCGGACCTTTCTTTGTTTTTCAGTTCATTTGCTCTACCGGGGCTTATACCTGGTGAGATAACCGAGGAGTTCCAGTTCCTTATTAGCGCCTCCTTACACCACCCAGCAGGTGGAGCTGATGGCTGCTCCGCAGGTAAGAGCTGAAATCCAGAAGTTAAACAGTCCAAAGAAGGAAGAAAACTTTAAAAAGTGAAAGAAAACCTGATTAAATTACGTATTAAAGTGATTAAAGGTGGGAAATGTTGACATTTTAATGACTCTGTTGGATCATTGTGATCAATCGAGCTTTTATTTCACTTTCTAAGCTGGAAATTTAACTTTTTAATATTTAAAATGAACCTGCCGAGCCTTCTGATCTGGGGAGGATGCCGTGTGGTTAATGTAGCTGTGGTGGAGCTTTAAATCAAATCAAATCAAATTTATTTATATAGCACATTTCATGTACTTCATGTACATCAATTCAAAGTGCTTCACATAAAATAAAAGCATTGCAGCAGGGAGTGGAAGAAGCATTAAAAATACATAAAAGAATATAAAGAGAAACAAATAAAATCATTAAAATTAATTTAAAAACAAGCAACAGTCCAGATAAGTTCAAAGATATCGTGCAGATTTCATGCATAGACACATGAGAACAGAAATGTGTTTAACCTGGATTTAAAAATGTCTCCATTTGGTGAAAGTTTAATCTTAGTGGGAAGTGAGGAGGCCGGGGAGCGACTTCTTCCCCCTGATCAGTTCAGAACCATCTGAGATCCTGCTCCAAACAGCTTGTAAAAGTTGAGTTTGTAAGTAAAAACCTGGTTATCCCAGATAATAAAGCAGCCTGGGACTCTGAACAGTTTTAACAGACACAGGTGAAACGTGCACACTCCGGCCCACGTGCACACTCTGGCCCACGTGCAGGTCCTGCCCTCCAGCATCCCTCCCTGACCGCCAGCTCTCTGCCTGTTCTCTGTATTTGTCTCCAGTCCCTGCAGCTCTCTGATTGATGGCCACTAAATCACCAGCAGTCACGACACCACGGCCGGTCTTTTCTTCAACCGGTCCTTCGCTCTCTTCCTCCTTTTCTCAGACTTCCCTCCTTCTTCTGTGGTATTTCAGACGGCCCTCCTCCTCCTCTTATTGTTCTGGACAGACTTTAACCTTCCAGCTGCTTCATGACAGTTTTAGAGTTTCAGAGTTTCAGATTCAGTTATATTTTACATCTCCAGCATCACTTCAAAGAGGCAAACTACATACTACATACTACAAAGGCTGAGTTCGAAACCGCCTACTTCTCCCACTACTGATACTAACTTTAACTTTTTTTAAGTTCCCGGATGCATACTAGATCCTCCTAAATGTTGGGTATGCATCATGAGGTTACTACTCATACTCAAACTACCCAAGATGCAACGTAACGTGACGTCGCCGATCGTCATTTCCTGTCAAAACGGCAGTTTCAAGCTAGCTACAACGAGGGTAGGTTCACTTCCTGTTTTCAAAACAAAAGCACCAATTGTATGGTAATGGCTTTCCCTATGATAAAAGGCAACGGGTATTTTATTTTGTGAAAATAACCGGAAGTGCGTTGCTCACTGCAGCTCGCTTTAGTAGCGCCGAATTCGTGGAAACAAAACTGTAAACAGCCGGTATTTTGTCAGGTTTTCAACACGTTGGGGATCTAAACGACTACTTTCTCACCTGAAAATGTTTCAAATGTTGCTAAAGTTTACAGAGTTTAGAGCTTAAGAGAAATCAGCTTCAGGCCGGCTGATTTCAGCTCGGGCAGGAGCGAAATGCATTGTGGGTAAACGCTCTGCATACTGTCTGATCGATGAGTATGGAAGTATGTGGTATGTAGTATGCAGTATGCAGTATGTAGTATGCAGTATGCAGTATGTAGTATGCAGTATGTAGTATGCAGTATGCAGTATGTAGTATGCAGTATGCAGTATGTAGTATTTAGTATGTAGTATGTAGTATGCAGTATGTAGTATGCAGTATGCAGTATGCAGTATGTAGTATGCAGTATGCAGTATGTGGTATGTAGTATGCAGTATGCAGTATGCAGTATGTAGTATGCAGTATGTAGTATGCAGTATGCAGTATGTAGTATGTAGTATGCAGTATGTAGTATGCAGTATGCAGTATGTGGTATGTAGTATGCAGTATGCAGTATGCAGTATGTAGTATGTAGTATGTAGTATGCAGTATGTAGTATGCAGTATGTAGTATGCAGTATGCAGTATGCAGTATGCAGTATGCAGTATGTAGTATGCAGTATGTAGTATGCAGTATGCAGTATGTAGTATGCAGTATGCAGTATGTAGTATGCAGTATGTAGTATGCAGTATGTAGTATGTAGTATGCAGTATGCAGTATGCAGTATGTAGTATGCAGTATGCAGTATGCAGTATGTAGTATGCAGTATGTAGTATGCAGTATGCAGTATGCAGTATGTAGTATGCAGTATGTAGTATGCGGTTTCGAACACAGCCGCAGTTTGTTAAATTCATTCAAATCTTAACTGGTCCAATTCATCCAAAGCCAAAGCTGTCTGATGTGTGTTTGTTTGGACGTAGATGCAAACCTGATGCTTCAAATCCAAATGAAACTTCGGTGCATCCACATCTGTGTCGGCCTCCATTTTATTAAAACTGAACAAAATGAAATAACAAAATAAAAATGAACTAAAACAAGATATTTTTTTTAAACTGGATGTAAACACGTCAGTCCCACCAAAATGAAACAAAATGTTGCTTCTCCAAAGTAAAACACTAACGAATCAAAGCAAACCTGCATGAAACTGGACTGAAATGCTCTAAAGTTCCAGCTTTTTGCATCTTTTAGTGAAAACAGTCAAAGTTTCAGTGTAAATGAACACAGGCTGATGTATCAGCTGCTTTGTGCTGGATACTGAGTTCATCATCATAAAGTATTATTGATTATTAGTAGAATTAAACTCTGTGTTGCCAAACCGATGATACTAATTTACTTCCATTCAGTTTAAACATTTATTGATCTTTAATCTCTTTTCCCAGCTGGCCACGTCCTCTCCTGCTGCATGCGTGCACGTTGCTGTGCACGTTAGCCTCGGTTATGTGTGACGGGCAGCGACCGGCGTGGGCACAGCCACAATAAGAGCCTGTGTTGCTGCAGCAGGGGGCAGGAAGCACCAGGAGGGGCAGAAAGAGGGCAGAGAGGGGCACGAAGTCAGGTCAAACACCCTGGGAGAGCAGGCCTGGGAAAACCATGGGAACGCTGGAGGGGCGGGGCTGATGCAGGAGGGGGGGCGCCATGTTGGCCATCCATCCACCCTGAGGGGCACACCAGTCGCATCCATTTCCAAAAGTGCTTTTTCAGTTAAATTCTGTTTGTTGTCGTAAGCAGAAACTTAAATTTGAGAGCTGATTTTAACTAAAATAAAGTTAAAGAAGTAAGAAATTATGACAGAAATCTGTGCAGGTTGGGTGTGTTATAGCCAGAGGTGGGTAATAACGAGTTACATTTACTTGAGTAAGTTTTTGAAAACATTATACTTCTAGGAGTAGTTTTAAATCTCTATACTTTTTACTTTTCCTTGAGTAGATGTGTGCAGCAGAAACTGTCCTCTTACTCCGCTACATTAGGCTACAATGAGCTGGTTACTTTTCTTCTTACCTCTTTGGTATTCTACGCCTCATTATTTTTATCCCCCCGCGTACGCCTCATTTTAATGTTTTATTCTGACAGAGAGAGAGACTTCCACCAAAGGCTCTACCACCTGACTGTGTTCCACCAATCAGACGCAGCCGTGCAGTTTGGTCACGTGACCGTACTCGATCTCAGCGGCGGGACGGGTTAGCTTTAGCATTAGCAGTCGTAGCAAACAAACAAAGAAACAGATGAAAAATGTCAGAACCAACGGTGGGAAATGAAGACGCAGACGAGGCCTCATACTGAAAGCATGTTTACCTTACAAAGAGTGAGAAACAGCAGCTACATTATGTGTCTTCTGTGGCAACCAAAACAAACGCACATTTCAGCAGAAACTCAACATCTAACTTGAGGAAACATGTAGCGCTAAGTTTCCTAAACTCGTTTTTCCCCCATGGATAGGTGAATGTTTGTTTTTTAGGTTACATATGGGTTACATATGTTTTAAACATTTCCTAAGTCTCTTATTTTTTATTGAAGTACTTGAATTTACCTGGATTATTTTAATTTAAGCTATTTTGTAATTAATTAATTCATTTTAATTTATTTGATCAATTGGATGAACTCTAATTTGCCTAAAGATGATTATTTAGTATTTTTGTCTGTCTGATTGAATGCTTGTGTTAACAAATAAATCAGACGTTACTCAACAGTTACTCAGTACTTGAGTAGTTTTTTCACTCTTACTCAAATAATTATTTGGATGACTATTTTTACTTTTACTTGAGTACAGTTTTTGGCTGCTCTACCCACCTCTGGTTATTGGTGTTATTCCACCTGCTTTAGGGTCTAATCTGCTCTGTCTGTGCAGGACTGTTTCTTTTTGGAGTAAAGCTTCTCTGGATTTTGCCAATAATCTAAGAGAATAATATAATTCTCACTCAATCTTCGACAGTTTCCAGATACTTTTGACCCCGTTGGCCCCTTCCTTTAATCTCCTTTAATCTGAGCAGGATGTTTAGGGTTGGGGAGACGGCTCGTTTATTGCCAGTTTCCTCCAAAACGATGAAAAAGTTTTGGGATATCACATGTTCCAAATGGGGGAATTAAACAAAGTTTTGTGTCTAATCGGGGAGATAATCTTGGGTAAGCCTCCTCCTGCTGCCCGTGGACATCAGCGGCTATCAGCACGTGTGATCTCTGGTAAGCTCCACCAAACAATGGCTGCCTCTCAGCGGCCATAAAGAATAACACTCTTTCACTGCAGAAACACACAATTATCCTCCTCTGTCCGCATCCACCTCACCCTGGGCCCGACTCTCCGTCTTCCTCTTCTTCTGTGGTGGGTCAGAAGTTAACTCGATTAAAAGCACAGCTTCTTACACACAGATTCCCCCTTCATTCGTGCCTTTGAGTCTTCGGCACCAAAGGCCTTCTCACGATCCGTGGCTCGTTAAAATGGAAACGAAAGGATTTCTTTTGTTTTATTTTCAGAGATCCAGTTGGTGTAAAACCTCCAACGAGCCTTTTCTGCGGGCAGAGGAAGAAGAACGAGGACAAGGAGATGTTTACGTCGGGATGTAACGGAGGCAGGGAGGCCATGGACGAGGGGCTTTGGTCAGATCATCAGAAGTAAATAAATAGTCCACCACACCCCGACGGCCACCTTAACTGTTTCATTGTTTCCTAGAGTTATTTATTGTGTTCACATCTGTGCAGCTGCTGGGCTGCATGAACTGTTGTTTGAGCACATTTAAGACAAAAACTGTTAAAAAGGCATTAAAGGGACAGTTCGCCTCTTCTGACATGAAGCTGTATGACATCCCATATCAGCAACATCATTTCTGAACATCTTCTTACCCCCTGCTGCGTCCTGTGAGCAGAGTTCCAGCCTCGTTTTGGTGTTGATGAAGGTAGTCCCGGCTAGTTGGCTGGGGTTTAAAAAATAAAGCGTTTTGCTTCTCAGAACAATATGCGTTCAAATGAGTAATACATTTGCATCACAAAATGGTTCTCCAGGAAAAAGTCAGACCTCACAATCTCTTGGCCCTATTTTCTCTCCCTTCGTATCACTGCCTGCTGCCGCCTGCCGACAGCCACGCCTGTTACGCTGTTTGCTGCTCGGAAGCAGAGGACTGCTCGCTCTGCACAGAGTCTTTATTCAACTGTGAGCCATGAAATAGTGTTTTATAAATAGAGTTTTATGGTTCATGTCCACTGAATGACCACTTTGGCGTCTCTCCCTTTGATAACAGAAGGAAATCAGTTTGAAATCTCAACAGAAATGTTTCTTTAAAGAAGTTTTTAGTAGGGCTGGGCGAGTTAACTCGTTATTATCGCATTAACTCGTTAATTATTTAACGATAAATATTTTATCGTGCATTAACGCATTTTTTTTGTTTGTTTTTTTTATTGTAAAAGTCTGCTGCTCACAGGCTTTTATTTTGTAAAAGTCTGTTGCTCACAGGCTTTTATTTTGTAAAAGTCTGTTGCTCACAGGCTTTTCGACAGAACCAAAGTCATCTGTAAACACTGCCAAGTTGAATTGTCTTCTCAGCGTAGTAGTTCCAGTCTAAAATATCACTTAAAGGCAAAACACACAACTGATAGCAGCAAGTCATTCAAGGAAACAGACAGTGGAGCGAGGCTTCTACATAAAAACTACAGAAAGATGCTGATGTTAAAAGTGTGTTTGCACAACAAATGTTATGGCACTTTCATTCATATGGCAGCACATTTAAAATAAAACTAAATGAGATTAATCGTGATTAATTAGATTAAACAATTTAATCGTTGCCCAGCCCTAGTTTTTTGGCTGTTTGGTAAAGAGTATTTTAGTTCAATAGTGAGATTTTTATCTCCACATCTGATCTTATTGTGTTAATTCTGTTAAACACTGTAAAGTCTGCTTAATTGTGAGAGTTTTCTTTAATCGCCCTGAAGAGTACACGTGTTTTATATTGAACGTCTGAGAATTTAAAGGTCTGGTGGCGGTGAAATATAACGACGGGGACTTTCCCAGCAGCGTTTCCCTGAGACAACACACAGAGATAAAGTGCTGGGAGAGTTGGGGGAGTCGCGGATCAGCTGACCGTGTGTGAGTGTGTGCTGCTAGCGGCCTGAAATGGGCGAGCAGCTTTTTCCCACACCAACTTTCTCTGTTTAGAAAGTGCCACAAATGTCAACACACACACACACACACACACACACACACACACACACACACACACAGGCGGTCTGCTCCCTGAAGCGGTGGAACGTGTGGGGTCGGGGGGCCACAATGAGCCGGTTCACGTTCCTGAAGAGGGGAATGTCTGCAGGCACAACTCATCTGACGTTTGTTCAGAGCTAAATGAAAGTTTCCCTTTACTGGGAGATTAATTAAAGCCTCAGTTACTCAGATTTATGTTTTATAATGTATCAGAAGTGTCTAACTCACTCACTGTTAGTAGCTTAAAATGTAAATAAGGTGGAATCTCTGTTTAATGTCACTAATGAATCTTGTTTTATGTTTTGTTTTATGTATTGTTGTTTTTATCCTGTTGTAAAGCACTTTGAGTACCAGTTGGCTATTGTAAAGGGCTATATAAATAAAGTTTGATTGATTGATTGATTGATTGATTGATTGATTGATTGATTGATGTGTCTAACTGTACAGTGAGATATTTAGGACTGAAACTGTTATAATCTGAAATAATACAAAAATATATAAACACGTTTATATGATGATAAATGCCATGTAAATTAAGTTTAGCATTGCATTCATTTAAACTTGTGTTAATGTCACTAAATATTTACTTTGTAGTTAATCTTATTAATTTCTTTTATATTATTTTATTATCGCAATACGTTTTTTGTAATTTATTCTATTTCATAGATGTATTTACTTCTTATTTCTCCCTCATTTATTTCCATTTTTTCTTCTTTTTACTGTCTTGTATCTTTCAGTTATTAGTTCTGTTTCACAACAATGGAAGGCTAGCTGATTAGCGGTTAGCTTAGCTCGCCTAGCCTAGCTTCGTGTTCAAGCTCTATAAAGAACAGCTGCGCTTTAATATATGATTTAGTGACCAGGACCATAGACATTATAAATGTCTATGACCAGGACAACAAAAGCTGTCACGGTTTGTTGAATTCACAGCCTGTAATTAACGTAATTTCGATACCGGAAGTGCTGTTTTTCCACTTCCGGGAGCCATTCTTTTTTCGTGCTATCTTTTTAAATACATTTTATGCAGCCTAATGATTAGTTGGCTTCATTTTATTAGAATATATCATCATATGAAGTTATTTAAATCGCAATTCATATGTATTACCATTTAATTTTGATTTTGGCAGTTTCAGTTCTCAATAACTTACATCTAGCTATAAAGTTGGAGATGGCAACCATCTAAAATGCCCTCCATCCAGTATCTAGCAACAAATTGGATCAATGTCTGCTTTTAACAATTATTAGTCAGGTTTTTAACCAATTATGAATGGAGACTTGAGATACTTCACTGATAAATTAACAAAGCCTTCAGCTAAGAGTTTTTATCACTTATTTCAGCAGTCGACGCAAATGAACTTTGCAGTTATTTCATCTGGTGTTTTTATAGCTCTTACCCACGTCCATAAAAACTTAACTGACTTGTAATGTACATAATGTGCTCATCCCAATTTATTTTCTCCTCTTTAATGAGGTTGATCCTCATGGATTTTCCTATTCATGCATTACTTAATAAGTGTGATCCACCATTTCTCAAAAATATACCCTCAAATGTCTGGCCAAAACATCTGCAGCCCCCAACTCCCCTGAGATGCTCCATTCTGTGCCGTTGGAAACTAATTTAAACATGATTTATTATCATATGATGCACATTGTCTCATTGGTAGTTTCACAACTTTAAACCCTAAAATTCTTTAACTTGAAAGATGGAAAAATTCAGAAAAGCTGCATTTTGAGAATCGTTTGTAAAAGTAGAAAAACCTCAGGAATCAACTTCAGCAGATGTTGCTTTTTAGTACTGAGGGGGTCATGGGAGTTTGACCATCCAGTCTGCATGTGTTTTGTGGACTTGGCTTACGACCGTGTCCCCCCCGAGGGATTCTGTGGCGTATTGTGGGACTACGGGGTAAAACTTTGAGGCTATTTGGCAGAGATGGGACCAAGTCACACATGTGCAAGTCTCAAGTAATTTTTTCTTGGTCAAGTCAAAGTCAAGTCACCTTATTATTGCAATTTTACCTGCAGAATCTGATCTTAATAAAGTGAAAACACAAAGATATAAGTAACTGTCAGTAAACATCATTAGCCAATGTGTCCAACCTGTCCACCCCGTATCATATCAAGCTAACGTTAGCTAACTACCGACTAGGCTAACAGGATAATATTAGCTAATTTGACGAGCACTTACTGGTCAGAATGGATCTTCAGATGACGAAGACTACGGCTGTGTTTGAAGCCGCATACTACATACTTCCATACTACATACTGATCGATCAGACAGTATGCAGAGCGTTTACCCACAATGCATTTGGCTCCTGCCCGGGCCGAAATCAGCCGACCTGAAGCTGATTTCTCTTAAGCTCTAAACTCTGTAAACTTTAGCAACATTTGAAACATTTTCAGGTGAGAAAGTAGTCGTTTAGATCCCCAACGTGTTGAAAACCTGACAAAATACCGGCTGTTTACAACTTTGTTCCCACGAACAAGCTAAAGCTAGCCGCAGTGAGCTAACGCACTTCCGGTTATTTTCCCAAAATAAAATACCCGTTGCCTTTTATCATAGGGAAAGCCATTACCATACAATTGGTGCTTTTGTTTTGAAAACAGGAAGTGAACCTACCCTCGTTGTAGCTAGCTTGAAACTGCCGTTTTGACAGGAAATGACGATCGGCGACGTCACGTTACGTTGCATCTTGGGTAGTTTGAGTATGAGTAGTAACCTCATGATGCATACCCAACATTTCGGAGAATCTAGTATGCATCCGGGAACTTCTGCTTACTCAAACTCGCATACTAACTCAGAAAGTTAGTATGAGTAGTAGGAGAAGTAGGCGGTTTGGAACACAGCCAATGACTCTCGGCCCCGCTGACATGTTGATGCATATCTGATATGAGTTTATTCTCTCCAATAAACACTAAGGTATGTAGAGGGCATGGCTGACTGACAGGGTAGGGATCCAATCAGGACGCCATTCTCAGCCTGCGGTCCTACCGGGTAATCCATGTTATTTTTTTAATTAATTTATTAATTTTATATTCAAACTGAAAACATGAACTGAATAACACTCAAGTCATTCAAGTCATCGTGTCTCAAGTCAAGTGCCGAGTCTTTGACTTCCAAGTCTGAGTCGAGTATTTTTTGTCAAGTCACAAGTCATCAAAACAGCGACTCGAGTCCCCATCTCTGCTGTTTGGTCCATCATCTGTAACACAGCTTCAGACGCCATTTTCCTGGTTTAATGCCTGAATTAACAACAGCTGATGGTTACCTCTGCGGTTAGGTTGGTTAATCCACAAAGTCCTTGAAGAAATACACAAATAAATTCCCGCTTCTTCTATCTGACACATTTGCTGCTACATTTTCCACACACCATGCACAGTTATGACTACATGTGTGTGTGTGCGTTGCGGTAAAGCAGTAAGAATGTGTGTGTGGTGTTGATCTGATTGAAGTGTCGAGGCTTCCCGAGGTGAGACTAACGCTGAACAGGACGTCTGAGCAGAGCAGCTCTCACTGCTAACATCAGCTCTCACACATGCCGACACGAGGAGAGGATTCTTTCTGTGACAGGTGATGAAGATGATGAACAACGGGGAACTGTTTCTTCGTGTGACTCATAGGGAACCTCACAGAGAAGAAACGCAGGGGTGTGAAGCCACTGCATGTGTGTGTGTTGAGCGTGCACAGGATTAGAGAAATAAGTTTTTATTTCCAGAAAAGTTTCTGGAGGGTTAATAGTTTTATTTGCTGTAATTAACAGAACAATAAAGTAGCGATTAAGGTCGGTGGACTCACATTTACACGAGCAGCGACTTCCTCCGGTTTCCTCCATCCAATCCAGCTCTGAGCAGAACATGTTGGTGAGAATTTAACGATGCAGATCAGAGGCATCAAGGATTTATTTTAGGGCTGGGCAACGATTAAAATGTTTAATCTAATTAATCACATGATTTCCCTGATTAATCACGATTAATCGCATTTGTACGCAGAATCCAAAAATGAATCCAAAAGTAGCGTATAGCTTTTATCATTTAGCTTTATTTTAAATGTGCTGCCATATGAATGAAAGTGCCATAACATTTGTTGTGCAAACACACTTTTAACATCAGCATCTTTCTGTAGTTTTTATGTAGAAGCCTCGCTCCACTGTCTGTTTCCTTGAATGACTTGCTGCTATCAGTTGTGTGTTTTGCCTTTAAGTGATATTTTAGACTGGAACTACTACGCTGAGAAGACAATTCAACTTGGCAGTGTTTACAGATGACTTTGGTTCTGCCGACTCCGCCGTCTGGAAGAACTTTAACATGAAAATGGCCGAGTAAAAGTTCCGTACCCTTCTCCATGTTTGGTGGATCCAAAGATTACTTTCTTTTCCTGTTCCACAGCAGACAGCAGCAGACTTTTACAGAATAAAAGCCTGTGAGCAACAGACTTTTACAAAATAAAAGCCTGTGAGCAACAGACTTTTACAGAATAAAAGCCTGTGAGCAACAGACTTTTACAAAATAAAAGCCTGTGAGCAACAGACTTTTACAGAATAAAAGCCTGTGAGCAACAGACTTTTACAAAATAAAAGCCTGTGAGCAACAGACTTTTACAGAATAAAAGCCTGTGAGCAGCAGACTTTTACAAAATAAAAGCCTGTGAGCAACAGACTTTTACAAAATAAAAGCCTGTGAGCAGCAGACTTTTACAAAATAAAAGCCTGTGAGCAACAGACTTTTACAGAATAAAAGCCTGTGAGCAACAGACTGTTACAAAATAAAAGCCTGTGAGCAGCAGACTTACAAAATAAAAGCCTGTGAGCAGCAGACTGTTACAAAATAAAAGCCTGTGAGCAGCAGACCTTTACAAAATAAAAGCCTGTGAGCAACAGACTTTTACAATAATAAAAATAAAATTTAAAAAAACTGCGTTAATGCGCGATAAAAGTATTTATCGGCGTTAAATAATTAACGAGTTAACTCGCCCAGCCCTACTAAAAACCTCTTTAAAGAAACATTTCTGTTGAGATTTCAAACTGATTTCCTTCCGTTATCAAAGCGGTTATTCAGTGGACATGAACCATAAAACTCTATTTCATGCTCACAGTTGAATACAGACGCATAAAAAATGTATTTCTCTTTTCAGCATCTTTTCTTCATAATCTGAAGACACTGACATCAACCAGCCAGCATTTAACCCAAAGAACACCGACTGTTAACATAAAGCACGAGTCACAGCTGCCCCTGCTTCCTGTCTCTCTGAACTTTCCGTTAAAGGCACAAAAGCCCCACAATTTTTTTTAATTATAATTTTTGTTTAAAATAAATAAATAAATAAAACCTGCGTTAATGCGCGATAAAATATTTATCGGCGTTAAATAATTGATGCGTTAACGCGATAATAACGAGTTAACTCGCCCAGCCCTAATTCTTTTGTAACAGAGTTGCTCAAGGAATCGTTTCAGCCCTAAAATGATGGAAAAAAAGAACGTCAGAAACTTCATGGATGCTCCAGAAGTTCCCGAGCAGCTGACCAGTGATGTGGTTCCTGCCTTCAGGGCGCTGAAGCTGTCGACACCAGTCAGCTTCACAAATCAAAGAAAAACACATAAACAGCAGCCTTTAACTTGAATCCACAGAATAATTGGACTAAAGTGTACGTCGGAGGGAATCTGAATCTTGGTGTCGACAGGCTCTGGATCTCAGGGTGTGATGGTGGAGCTGAAGCTGCTGACAGGTATTTCCCACAATCTGCACCTTAACGTTCACGTCTCTCTCTCAGATGTTGCAGATTCCACAGAGTTCCTCCAAAGGGTCTGAGTGCGCGCTGACGTGTTTGCAGATTAGAGGTCTAAGACTTTCCAGAACTCCTTCACCTTCTTGGCTGCTGGGAACTCCTCTCCTCCTCCCTGTTCTCCTTCTCCTCTGATAAAATGAAGGGTTCTTAAGGGCTCTTCACCGAGGCCAGTCGGCCTTTTTATTTAGCAAAAAGAAGCCGAGCCGGGGCTCAGATCTGCTCACATGGGGCTCTGATGTAAAGCTAAATAGATTTAACTGTTTCTGAACGCTCCCATTATTTTAAAATGCAGGTTTAGTGCTTCAGTTTGGTTGGATAAATGTGCGAATGAAAGAAAACGAGTAATTACAGAAGAATGAAGTGATGAATAAATAAAAAAGTTACAGATTGATTACATTTAAACGAATAAATCCCCAGAACAGCCGGTCCTGCTGTGGCCTGCAGCTCAGGCTGATGAACTATAACTTAGTTGTGTTTGAGATTATACGGATTAAACTACGCTAACTGTAAACCAGTGCATGCTGGGAAATAAACTCAAAGGAAACTTGTGTTTATTTAACTCTGACAGTGTTTAAATCCAGGCTGAAAACAGTTCTGTTTAGCTGTGCATATGACACCTGAAAGTATTTATCTGCATTCTTTGCTTTTAAATTAATTAATTAATTTAATAAAACTTTTTTTTTTTAGTTATTAATTTAATTATTAATTAAAAATTTAATACATTTTTAAAATATTTTTTTGGAAAGATTTTATTGCCTTCTTGTGATTTTATGTAGCTGTAAAGCACTTTGAATTGTGCTCTACAAATAAAATTGCCTTGCCTTAAAGGTGCCGTGGATTCTTTCTGGTAAACACACCTTCGTCTTCTTCTTCTTCTTCTTCTTCTTCTTCTTCTTCTTCTTCTTCTTCTTCTTCTTCTTCTTCTTCTTCTTTGTGTTCTTCTTTGTTGGTACATTTTCCACCTGTGTCACCAGGCATGTGGGACACATCACGTGCATGCACGTGTACGTCTGTCCTTCTAAACAAAAAATAAAAGCACAATTCAGTAGCATCAATAATGGTTATTACCGTTTAAAAATCCCAAAATGAGCGAATAAACTCGTAGGAAACTTGTTTTTAGTTAAAGGTGCAGTGGATTCTTTCTGGAAAACAAACTTTCTTCTTCTTCTTCTTCTTCTTTGTTGGTGCATTTTCCACCGGTGTCACCAGGCTTGTGTCCCACATCACATAAAAGCACAATTCAGTAGCATCAAAAATGGTTGAAAACTCAACAGGATACAGAAACAGCTTTTGTTTCCACAGAATTGTTCTGAAATCTTTACAGGATGTTTAAAAATGTGTGTAAATTAATTTAGGAAAGCTTGAATGAATCCCTTTATGATGTCATGCTGTGCATGGGCGGCTGTGGCTCAGTGGTTAGAGTCAGTGCCGTAACCAGCATTGAGGACACAGAGGTCATGACCTCGGTATTTTCCCCGGTGTTTTTTCTTTTTTTTTTTTTTTTTAATTCAGAGAAATGTCAAATTAATATAAGATGAAAATCGTTCTGACTTCGATTGGTGAAAAGATCAGCATGCATTGTCATTTGTTTTTCTGAAAATAAAGTCCACATAATCCCTTTATTATCACGTTATATTTTAAAACTGAGCGGAAAAACGCCACCCGACTTTTTTTTTTTTTTTTTTTTTTTTTTTTTTTTTAACGCCACCCGACATTGGAAACATGTTTATCATATTACGCAGCTTCGGCGCGAAAGTCAGCTTGGAAATGGAAGCAAGCAAGAAATCTAAACAAGAAATCTAAACAAACTAAACTCAGCTTTGGAAAGCCAACTGGCCAGGGGAAAAGAAAGAGAGAAGGAGGTGAGTTAATTTCGCCAATCGCCAGAATGAGTGACAGTTCATAATGTTCATATGCGGTCAAAGCGCGGCTAGGAATAGGAGGATGCTAGATCATTGTTCTCAGCATTTCAATCAACAGTCACAAAGCCCCTTGGTTAAGATTTCGTTTTCCAGTCGGCACAAACACAAAAAAAAAATCGCGACCTCACCTGTAATGAAATTATTGGGAATCGTGACACGGCTTGGGTTGTTAAGCTAACTTATTTTTAAATCAGGGCTTGACAGTTTTGTGCCAGCTGTGGCTAGTGGTCATTCAGCCTCACTAGCTACAGTTTTGTTCAGTGCTATATGGCTTCCTACATGTAAATAAAGCAGACTGATAGAAACTGGGTCAGAAACTTATATTTTTATTTTACTTAAAACAATTGATGATGCACACAGCAGGGCAAAATCAGAGTGGTGTAAAAAGTGTTACTCTATAGCTCTGTGCAAAATAACAGAATGAAATACCCCGTGTACTCTCTCATATGACACAATCTTGAGGTTAGTTGTGCTGCTCATGGTGCATTATGAAGCCAAGTTTTACCAGCATTAAGCTAGTTGTCAGGCCCAGCATGATACCTCTGTCTTCTCTGTGTTGAGTGAATGGATTGAATTAAGACTATACATCTAAAATACAGCCAACATCTTGTGGTCTGTTTGGCACATTCTACGATGTTAATTTAGTGGGTGGATTCAACCAATTACTTAGGTAAAATGATTGCATTTTTCCTAATGAACCATTTGGATTTTATTGCAAATGGTGTCTAAAATTTTGCACATCGGTTAATAATAACCCAACTCATTCATTTGACCTTTAAAAGGTCATTCTCACTCACTCACTGACTCACTCACATTCATTCTCACTCACTCACTCACTCACTCACTGACTCACTCACATTCATTCTCACTCACTCACTGACTCACTCACATTCATTCTCACTCACTCTCATTCATTCTCACTCACTCACTCACTCACTCTCATTCTCACTCACTCACATTCATTCTCACTCACTCACTGACTCACTCACATTCATTCTCACTCACTCACTCACTCACTCACTGACTCACTCACATTCATTCTCACTCACTCACTGACTCACTCACATTCATTCTCACTCACTCTCATTCATTCTCACTCACTCACTCACTCACTCTCATTCTCACTCACTCACATTCATTCTCACTCACTCACTGACTCACTCACATTCATTCTCACTCACTCACTGACTCACTCACATTCATTCTCACTCACTCACTCACTCACTCACTCACTCACTCACTCACTCACTCACATTCATTCTCACTCACTCACTGACTCACTCACATTCATTCTCACTCACTCACATTCATTCTCACTCACTCACTGACTCACTCACATTCATTCTCACTCACTCACTCACATTCATTCTCACTCACTCACTCACTCACTCACATTCATTCTCACTCACTCACATTCATTCTCACTCACTCACTCACTCACATTCATTCTCACTCACTCACTCACTCACATTCATTCTCACTCACTCACATTCATTCTCACTCACACACTCACTCTCATTCATTCTCACTCACTCTCATTCATTCTCACTCACACACTCACTCACATTCATTCTCACTCACACACTCACTCACATTCATTCTCACTCACACACTCACTCTCATTCATTCTCACTCACACACTCACTCTCATTCATTCTCACTCACTCACTCACTCACATTCATTCTCACTCACTCACTGACTCACTCACATTCATTCTCACTCACTCACTCACATTCATTCTCACTCACTCACTGACTCACTCACATTCATTCTCACTCACTCACATTCATTCTCACTCACTCACTGACTCACTCACATTCATTCTCACTCACTCACTCACATTCATTCTCACTCACTCACTCACTCACTCACATTCATTCTCACTCACTCACATTCATTCTCACTCACTCACTCACTCACATTCATTCTCACTCACTCACTCACTCTCATTCATTCTCACTCACACACTCACTCACATTCATTCTCACTCACTCACATTCATTCTCACTCACTCACATTCATTCTCACTCACACACTCACTCACATTCATTCTCACTCACTCACATTCATTCTCACTCACACACTCACTCACATTCATTCTCACTCACTCACATTCATTCTCACTCACACACTCACTCACATTCATTCTCACTCACACACTCACTCACATTCATTCTCACTCACACACTCACTCACATTCATTCTCACTCACTCACATTCATTCTCACTCACTCACATTCATTCTCACTCACTCACTCACTCACATTCATTCTCACTCACTCACATTCATTCT
Source organism: Odontesthes bonariensis (assembly GCF_027942865.1). Lineage (NCBI taxonomy): Eukaryota > Metazoa > Chordata > Actinopteri > Atheriniformes > Atherinopsidae > Odontesthes > Odontesthes bonariensis. The sequence continues at coordinate 2,635,198 of NC_134529.1, read as the reverse complement.
CACTGACTCACATTCATTCTCACTCACTCACTGACTCACTCACTCACATTCATTCTCACTCACACACTCACTCTCATTCATTCTCACTCACACACTCACTCTCATTCATTCTCACTCACACACTCACTCTCATTCATTCTCACTCACACACTCACTCTCATTCATTCTCACTCACTCACATTCATTCTCACTCACTCACTGACTCACTCACATTCATTCTCACTCACACACTCACTCTCATTCATTCTCACTCACTCACATTCATTCTCACTCACTCACTGACTCACTCACTCACATTCATTCTCACTCACACACTGACTCACTCACATTCATTCTCACTCACACACTCACTCTCATTCATTCTCACTCACTCACATTCATTCTCACTCACTCACTGACTCACTGACTCACATTCATTCTCACTCACTCACTGACTCACTCACATTCATTCTCACTCACACACTCACTCTCATTCATTCTCACTCACTCACTGACTCTCATTCATTCTCACTCACACACTCACTCTCATTCATTCTCACTCACACACTCACTCACATTCATTCTCACTCACTCACATTCATTCTCACTCACACACTCACTCACATTCATTCTCACTCACTCACATTCATTCTCACTCACACACTCACTCTCATTCATTCTCACTCACACACTCACTCACATTCATTCTCACTCACACACTCACTCACATTCATTCTCACTCACTCACATTCATTCTCACTCACTCACATTCATTCTCACTCACACACTCACTCTCATTCATTCTCACTCACACACTCACTCTCATTCATTCTCACTCACACACTCACTCACATTCATTCTCACTCACACACTCACTCACATTCATTCTCACTCACTCACATTCATTCTCACTCACACACTCACTCACATTCATTCTCACTCACACACTCACTCACATTCATTCTCACTCACTCACATTCATTCTCACTCACTCACTCACTCACATTCATTCTCACTCACTCACATTCATTCTCACTCACTCACTGACTCACTCACATTCATTCTCACTCACACACTCACTCTCATTCATTCTCACTCACACACTCACTCTCATTCATTCTCACTCACTCACATTCATTCTCACTCACTCACTGACTCACTCACATTCATTCTCACTCACACACTCACTCACATTCATTCTCACTCACTCACATTCATTCTCACTCACTCACACACTCACTCACATTCATTCTCACTCACACACTCACTCACATTCATTCTCACTCACTCACATTCATTCTCACTCACTCACTGACTCACTGACTCACATTCATTCTCACTCACTCACTGACTCACTCACATTCATTCTCACTCACACACTCACTCACATTCATTCTCACTCACTCTCATTCATTCTCACTCACTCACTGACTCACTCACATTCATTCTCACTCACACACTCACTCACATTCATTCTCACTCACTCACTGACTCACTCACATTCATTCTCACTCACACACTCACTCACATTCATTCTCACTCACTCTCATTCATTCTCACTCACTCACTGACTCACTCACATTCATTCTCACTCACACACTCACTCACATTCATTCTCACTCACTCACTGACTCACTGACTCACATTCATTCTCACTCACTCACTGACTCACTCACATTCATTCTCACTCACACACTCACTCTCATTCATTCTCACTCACTCACTGACTCACATTCATTCTCACTCACTCACATTCATTCTCACTCACTCACTCACTCACATTCATTCTCACTCACTCACTGACTCACATTCATTCTCACTCACTCACATTCATTCTCACTCACTCACTGACTCACATTCATTCTCACTCACTCACATTCATTCTCACTCACTCACTGACTCACTGACTCACATTCATTCTCACTCACTCACTGACTCACTCACATTCATTCTCACTCACACACTCACTCTCATTCATTCTCACTTACTCACTGACTCACATTCATTCTCACTCACTCACATTCATTCTCACTCACTCACTCACTCACATTCATTCTCACTCACTCACATTCATTCTCACTCACTCACTCACTCACATTCATTCTCACTCACTCACTGACTCACATTCATTCTCACTCACTCACATTCATTCTCACTCACTCACATTCATTCTCACTCACTCACTCACTCACATTCATTCTCACTCACTCACTGACTCACATTCATTCTCACTCACTCACATTCATTCTCACTCACTCACTGACTCACTGACTCACATTCATTCTCACTCACACACTCACTCTCATTCATTCTCACTCACACACTCACTCACATTCATTCTCACTCACTCACTGACTCACATTCATTCTCACTGACTCACATTCATTCTCACTCACTCACTGACTCACTCACATTCATTCTCACTCACTCACTGACTCACATTCATTCTCACTCACTCACATTCATTCTCACTCACTCACTGACTCACTGACTCACATTCATTCTCACTCACTCACATTCATTCTCACTCACTCACATTCATTCTCACTCACTCACTCACATTCATTCTCACTCACTCACTCACTCACTCACTCACTCACATTCATTCTCACTCACTCACTCACATTCATTCTCACTCACTCACATTCATTCTCACTCACTCACTCACATTCATTCTCACTCACTCACTCACATTCATTCTCACTCACTCACATTCATTCTCACTCACTCACATTCATTCTCACTCACTCACTGACTCACTCTCATTCATTCTCACTCACTCTCATTCATTCTCACTCACACACTCACTCACATTCATTCTCACTCACACACTCACTCACATTCATTCTCACTCACTCACATTCATTCTCACTCACTCACTGACTCACATTCATTCTCACTCACTCACTGACTCACTCACATTCATTCTCACTCACACACTCACTCACATTCATTCTCACTCACTCACATTCATTCTCACTCACTCACTGACTCACATTCATTCTCACTCACTCACTGACTCACTCACATTCATTCTCACTCACTCACATTCATTCTCACTCACTCACTCACTCACATTCATTCTCACTCACTCACATTCATTCTCACTCACTCACTCACATTCATTCTCACTCACTCACTGACTCACTCACATTCATTCTCACTCACTCACTCTCATTCTCACTCACTCACATTCATTCTCACTCACTCACTCAGTCACTCACTCACTCACTCACTCACTCACATTCATTCTCACTCACTCACATTCATTCTCACTCACTCACTGACTCACTCACATTCATTCTCACTCACTCACATTCATTCTCACTCACTCACATTCATTCTCACTCACTCACTCAGTCACTCACTCACTCACTCACTCACATTCATTCTCACTCACTCACATTCATTCTCACTCACTCACTCACATTCATTCTCACTCACTCACTCACTCACTCACATTCATTCTCACTCACTCACTGACTCACTCACATTCATTCTCACTCACACACTCACTCTCATTCATTCTCACTCACTCACTGACTCTCATTCATTCTCACTCACTCACACACTCACTCTCATTCATTCTCACTCACTCTCATTCATTCTCACTCACACACTCACTCTCATTCATTCTCACTCACTCACATTCATTCTCACTCACTCACTGACTCACATTCATTCTCACTCACTCACTGACTCACTGACTCACATTCATTCTCACTCACTCACACACTCACTCTCATTCATTCTCACTCACACACTCACTCACATTCATTCTCACTCACTCTCATTCATTCTCACTCACTCACTCACATTCATTCTCTCTCACTCTCACTCTCAGTCACTCACATTCATTCTTACTGACTCACTCAAATAATCTACTTTTGTTCTCACAAATTGTTATAATAAACTTGTTCACCTACATATTCATCTCCTTGTGATTTACCTCTGTTTATTCACGTTTCCAAACTGTATTTTAAAAAGTCACCATATTAGGATGTTTTTTTTGTCAAATAAGATTTATCGCAATATTTGACCTCGGTATTTGAAAAATCCTGGTTACGGCCCTGGTTAGAGTCGGTCGTCCAATAACCGGAAGGTTGGTGGTTGGATTCCCACTCTCGCCACTCGGAAGAAAGATTGGTGGAACTGATAAACTAGGGCTGGGCAACGATTAAAATGTTTAATCTAATTAATCACATGATTTCCCTGATTAATCACATTTGTACGCAGAATCCAAATTTAGCGTATAGCTTTTAGCATTTAGTTTTTTTTCAAATGTGAACTTAATGAAAGTAAAAGTTAGTAAAAGTTCCGTACCCTTCTCCATGTTTGGTGGATCCGCCGATTACTTTCTCTTCCTGTTCCACAGCAGACAGCAGCAGACTTTTACAAAATAAAAGCCTGTGAGCAGCAGACTTTTACAAAATAAGAGCCTGTGAGCAACAGACTTTTACAAAATAAAAGCCTGTGAGCAACAGACTTTTACAAAATAAGAGCCTGTGAGCAACAGACTTTTACAAAATAAAAGCCTGTGAGCAACAGACTTTTACAAAATAAAAGCCTGTGAGCAGCAGACTTTTACAAAATAAAAAAAAACAAACACTGCGTTAATGTGCGATAAAATATTTATCGGTGTTAAATAATTAATGCGTTAACGCGATAATAACGAGTTAACTCGCCCAGCCCTAGTTAAAACGTATGTTTTTTAAAAACGTCTTTTTTTATTTTTTATTATTTTTTATTGTTTTTATTTTTTTCTCCTTCCAGTTATTTATTTATTAATTTCATTTTAATAATTTTTATTGCTATTATTATCGTTGCTTGTTTTTCTTGTATGTACCTTCTTGTTCTATGTTGTTCACCGTTTGTAAATTAACAAAATGTGCAATAAACATATGTTTAAAAAAAACAAAATAACAAAAAACATGTATGTTTGTCTTGTAAAACAAAGTTATTAGAAATATTTAATATTTATATTAAGTTATTTCTGACTGAATCAGTCTCTTTTGAACCCTTCTGCTCAGACAGCTGACAGTGTTTCATACCTGCTCTGGATAAGACAACTTAACCTTTATTTAAAGAGGAGGTGGACCACAGGTCAGAGGTCAAGTGAGTGTTGAACTGAGTCAACGGGTTGATAACCACCGTCTCTCTCAGACTCTCTCAGTGTGGATGCACCAGGGACATAAAGGGGAATTAAAGCAGTTATTTACGTAGATAAATCTGAAATCCGTATCCTGATGGGAAGCAGCAGGTCAGGTGACAGGAAGGAAGCGGAGTAGTGCTGCACCTGCATGCTGGAGGCTCCCAGAGGAGTGTCCGCAGGTTTCCTTCATGGCAACAATAGAGTATTATATCGTCCAACAACAGACAATCATGCAGTCTGTGGGAGTGCATTAAAGGCCGTAATAAATTCCTCTGCAGCTCTGCTCCCACAAACACGCTGACCTCCTGAACAGGTGCCAGCAAACACCGGGAAGACTCTCTGGGTACCGACAGGTTTTATTAGAAATGCATTCAATAGGTCTAATGCTGCTGGGGGGGGGGGGGGTCCAGAGAGGCCGAGGAAACAGAAAACCTGTCTTCATAAAGACATTTAAAAGTAAATCAATAAATTAGCTATCAAACAGATCTCTTGGATCCTGTTCACAGTATATTTGCTGCTTTTTTTAAAGCCAGGATTCAGATGTGTGCTTAGATTTTATCTCTTTGTTTTCATTTAACGTAACGAGTGCAAGTCATTTCATGTCTCTTTATGGTGTTTTTTTACTCTTTATCATGTTTTTTTTCCTCTTTTTCATGTTTTTTTTACTCTTTATCATGTTTTTTTTCCTCTTTTTCATGTTTTTTTTACTCTTTATCATGTTTTTTTTACTCTTCATCATGTTTTTTTTACTCTTCATCATGTTTTTTTTACTCTTTATCATAGTTTTTTTTACTCTTTATCATAGTTTTTTTTACTCTTTATCATAGTTTTTTTTACTCTTTATCATGTTTTTTTACTCTTTATCATGTTTTTTTTACTCTTTATCATGTTTTTTTTACTCTTTATCATGTTTTTTTTACTGTTTATCATGTTTTTTTACTCTTTATCATAGTTTTTTTACTCTTTATCATGTTTTTTTCCCTCTTTATCATGTTTTTTTTTACTGTTTATCATGTTTTTTTTACTCTTTATCATAGTTTTTTTTACTCTTTATCATAGTTTTTTTTACTCTTTATCATAGTTTTTTTTACTCTTTATCATAGTTTTTTTTACTCTTTATCATGTTTTTTTACTCTTTATCATGTTTTTTTTACTCTTTATCATGTTTTTTTACTCTTTATCATGTTTTTTTTACTCTTTATCATGTTTTTTTTTACTCTTTATCATGTTTTTTTTACTCTTTATCATGTTTTTTTACTCTTTATCATGTTTTTTTACTCTTTATCATGTTTTTTTTACTCTTTATCATGTTTTTTTTACTCTTTATCATGTTTTTTTTACTCTTTATCATGTTTTTTTACTCTTTATCATGTTTTTTTTACTCTTTATCATGTTTTTTTTTACTCTTTATCATGTTTTTTTTACTCTTTATCATGTTTTTTTACTCTTTATCATGTTTTTTTACTCTTTATCATGTTTTTTTTACTCTTTATCATGTTTTTTTTACTCTTTATCATGTTTTTTTTTACTCTTTATCATGTTTTTTTTACTCTTTATCATGTTTTTTTACTGTTTATCATGTTTTTTTACTCTTTATCATGTTTTTTTTTACTCTTTATCATGTTTTTTTTACTCTTTATCATGTTTTTTTTACTCTTTATCATGTTTTTTTTCCTCTTTTTCATGTTTTTTTTACTCTTTATCATGTTTTTTTTCCTCTTTTTCATGTTTTTTTTACTCTTTATCATGTTTTTTTTCCTCTTTTTCATGTTTTTTTTACTCTTTATCATGTTTTTTTTACTCTTCATCATGTTTTTTTTACTCTTCATCATGTTTTTTTTACTCTTTATCATAGTTTTTTTTACTCTTTATCATAGTTTTTTTTACTCTTTATCATGTTTTTTTTACTCTTTATCATGTTTTTTTTACTCTTTATCATAGTTTTTTTACTCTTTATCATAGTTTTTTTTACTCTTTATCATGTTTTTTTACTCTTTATCATGTTTTTTTTACTCTTTATCATGTTTTTTTTACTCTTTATCATGTTTTTTTTACTGTTTATCATGTTTTTTTACTCTTTATCATAGTTTTTTTACTCTTTATCATGTTTTTTTCCCTCTTTATCATGTTTTTTTTTACTGTTTATCATGTTTTTTTTACTCTTTATCATAGTTTTTTTTACTCTTTATCATAGTTTTTTTTACTCTTTATCATAGTTTTTTTTACTCTTTATCATAGTTTTTTTTACTCTTTATCATGTTTTTTTACTCTTTATCATGTTTTTTTTACTCTTTATCATGTTTTTTTTTACTCTTTATCATGTTTTTTTTACTCTTTATCATGTTTTTTTACTCTTTATCATGTTTTTTTTACTCTTTATCATGTTTTTTTTTACTCTTTATCATGTTTTTTTTACTCTTTATCATGTTTTTTTACTCTTTATCATGTTTTTTTACTCTTTATCATGTTTTTTTTACTCTTTATCATGTTTTTTTTACTCTTTATCATGTTTTTTTTTACTCTTTATCATGTTTTTTTTACTCTTTATCATGTTTTTTTACTGTTTATCATGTTTTTTTACTCTTTATCATAGTTTTTTTTTACTCTTTATCATGTTTTTTTTACTCTTTATCATGTTTTTTTACTGTTTATCATGTTTTTTTACTCTTTATCATAGTTTTTTTTACTGTTCATCATGTTTTTTTACTCTTTATCATATTTTTTTTTTTACTCTTTATCATATTTTTTTTATCTTTTTCGTGTGTTTTTTGTCTTCATGTGGTGGTTGTTTTTCTCCTTATTGTGTTTTCTGTCTCTTTTTGTGTATTTTTACTCTGATGTTTTTTTGTCTCCTATTTGTTTTCTTTTTGTCTTTTTGCTGTGTTTTTTGTCTTTTTTGTGGTGTTTTTTGTCTTTTTTGTGGTGTTTTTTGTCTTTTTTGTGGTGTGTTTTAGTCTTGTGGGGTTTTTCTGTCATGGCTTTAGGTCTATTAGTGTTTATTTAGACGCTTCATGCTGTTTTTTGAAGGTTTTATTGTGCCGTCTGCTCTGTTTTTCGTTGATCGGTTGGTTTTAACCTCTGCTGCTCTGCTTCACACCTTAAGGGAATCTGAAACCTCAGCAGTCTGTGCAGCCAATTAAAAAGTGATTCCTTTGCTTTCTTTTTCCATTCTTCTTTGTTTTTTTGGTAACTTCAGCAAAGAGCATCTGTGGAAATAAACAAGCTGTCTTAAAAATGATGATATCAGTTGTAATTATGATTAAAAATACATTTTTACAGCAAAATCCTTCACATGAAATCTTAAATTTGGGATTTTCTTCACTTGTGCTGGTGAAGCTGTGTCGGTGAGTGCACGTGTGTGTGAGTGTGCACGTCCTGTGGAAATGGGGGAGGTGAAGTGGTGTGAGGTCTGAGGCGTCGTACCGACGGACGGGTGGCGAGCACCGTCAAACTGAGAATAATACCCCGCTTCCTGCCATTCTCTGCACACACACACCGCCCGTAAACACCAGCACACACACTCCGCTCAGTCATATTTTCTTGTTCCAGAAGGATTTCCGACTCGCGACGAGGCGTTCCCTGAGATATTAGCCTCCACGCACAGATATCCCTCCCTCGACACTCGCTGCTTCCTGCCATAGGATGGCCCTGCTTGTCCTCCGTGACCCCCGACCCCAATAAACCTGCGATACCATCAACACGCAGACCAACAATAAGATGTCAGAGCCAGATTTGTGGCCTTTCAAACAGTTTCAAGCATAAAGCTGGAAATGTCTCGTTTAAGCATTCGCTCAAACATCCATTATTCTATAGTTTGTTGAGTTTTCACATTTTCCTGAATTCAACAGCTCGTCGTGCTGGCTGCCTCAGAGTTTAAAGAGCGGAGAAAAGGACAAAATCATCAGAGCCTTCAGTTATCAGGCCCCTCTCTGTGGGACCAGCTGCCAGTTTGGGAGGCAGAGCCTTCAGTTATCAGGCCCCTCTCTGTGGGACCAGCTGCCAGTTTGGGAGGCAGAGCCTTCAGTTATCAGGCCCCTCTCTGTGGAACCAGCTGCCAGTTTCGGAGGCAGAGCCTTCAGTTATCAGGCCCCTCTCTGTGGAACCAGCTGCCAGTTTGGGAGGCAGAGCCTTCAGTTATCAGGCCCCTCTCTGTGGAACCAGCTGCCAGTTTGGGAGGCAGAGCCTTCAGTTATCAGGCTCTTCTCTGAGGAACCAGCTGCCAGTTTGGGAGGCAGAGCCTTCAGTTATCAGGCCCCTCTCTGTGGAACCAGCTGCCAGTTTGGGAGGCAGAGCCTTCAGTTATCAGGTCCCTCTCTGTGGAACCAGCTGCCAGTTTGGGAGGCAGAGCCTTCAGTTATCAGGCTCTTCTCTGAGGAACCAGCTGCCAGTTTGGGAGGCAGAGCCTTCAGTTATCAGGCCCCTCTCTGTGGAACCAGCTGCCAGTTTGGGAGGCAGAGCCTTCAGTTATCAGGTCCCTCTCTGTGGAACCAGCTGCCAGTTTGGGAGGCAGAGCCTTCAGTTATCAGGCCCCTCTCTGTGGAACCAGCTGCCAGTTTGGGAGGCAGAGCCTTCAGTTATCAGGCCCCTCTCTGTGGAACCAGCTGCCAGTTTGGGAGGCAGAGCCTTCAGTTATCAGGCCCCTCTCTGAGGAACCAGCTGCCAGTTTGGGAGGCAGAGCCTTCAGTTATCAGGCCCCTCTCTGAGGAACCAGCTGCCAGTTTGGGAGGCAGAGCCTTCAGTTATCAGGCCCCTCTCTTTAGAACCAGCTGCCAGTTTGGGAGGCAGAGCCTTCAGTTATCAGGCCCCTCTCTGTGGAACCAGCTGCCAGTTTGGGAGGCAGAGCCTTCAGTTATCAGGCCCCTCTCTGAGGAACCAGCTGCCAGTTTGGGAGGCAGAGCCTTCAGTTATCAGGCCCCTCTCTGTGGAACCAGCTGCCAGTTTGGGAGGCAGAGCCTTCAGTTATCAGGCCCCTCTCTGAGGAACCAGCTGCCAGTTTGGGAGGCAGAGCCTTCAGTTATCAGGCCCCTCTCTGAGGAACCAGCTGCCAGTTTGGGAGGCAGAGCCTTCAGTTATCAGGCCCCTCTCCATCATCATTCGTCCTTTATTTGCTGAATTTTGGCTGAAACTGGTCCAGGCAGATGGCCGCCCTTCCTGGTTCTGGTTCTGATGGAGGTTTCTTCCTGTTCAAAGGGAGTTTTTCCTCCCACAGTCACCTCGTGCAGCTCAGGACGGGGGATCGGATCAGAGAGAAGTTTCACTGCAACCTGTTGGTTTCCTTAGGTAGCCTTTATAATTGGCTCTGTATGAATTTGACTCATTTGGAAGTTAATTCATTGGGATTAATTGGACGTTTCTAAAGTAGATCCCACTTTTTTTGTGGCAGTTTGGGTTTATTACAAGATTTATATGTCAGGTTAAATCCTGTTTTTAACGCATCCGATGGCTTGAAACCTCCTCCAGGTCTCCATCATGCTCCAGAAACCGATCATTGAGTGTTTAGAGGAGCAAAATGCTCCAGGTCCGGCTTTAACGTGTGCGGGGGCTCTCTGCTGCGTTACAGCAATAATCTGAGATGAAGAGTCTGGATATATTCTGGTGAGCCGGGCCAATGAGAGGGTGCTGACAGGTTTATCTGAAGTCATCGACTGGAAGAAGGAGCCCGTGAACGGGCGGGTGGAGGCGGGTGGAGGTGCGGTTCTGAAGCTTTCAGGGGTAAGATATGAGTCCAGGATCGGGAAGCAGAATATATGATGTCATTAGTGGTCCTCACAAAGACAGGTACAAACACATGTGTGTGGGCGGGTCGGTACATTATAATTGCTGTTAAATCCTTTTGTGTTCCTAAAGATTAGCAGGTGTGAAAAGACAGACGCTCCTGTGTGTGTGTGTGTGTGTGTGTGTGTGTGTGTGTGTGTGTCTGGCCTCGGTCACACGATGATTGGGTTTCATTGAAGTCGGCCGGGAACTGTGGGAAACTCTGACACACACACACACACACACACACACACACACACACACACACATGCGCGTATCGGACCTTTTCAGACATGTAACATGTGACATTTCTGGCTTTTTTTCCTAGTCATTTGGCGTGTTTTCGGGCATCGGATGGCATGATGGTCGAGTTACTGGAAAAACTTTACAACCACAAGGAGACATGAGACAACAAGTGACACAACAGTGACTGAAAATGAAAAGAAAACGGGTCAAATCAGACAGAATACAAGCAGAAAACTACATTAATGAGATAAAATGACAGAAAAATGACAGAAATTTAGCACAAAGAGATCAAGAATCAAGAATCTTTTATTGTCACTATGCAGGCATAATGAAATTTACTTCAGGAGCTCTTGGCTTTGGATACACAAAAAATATAAAAAGATATCTAAATAATATACAAGAGAATAAAAATAGTAAAAGGTAAAGTAAAAAGTAAAAAAGTAAAAAGTTACAGTGCAATCTGGTTATTGTATGACTGTATTGTACATATTGCAGCATAAGACCAAGAAAAGACAAAAGAAGAGGACGGATGACCAAAACAAACCCAAAACAACAACAATAATAATAATAATAATAATAATAATAATAATAATAATAATAATAAAACTGATGATAAAATGCCAACATGGCGGAGCAGAAAGCTCCGGCCAGCTGCAGCCTCTGAAACCTGTTGCCTTATATAACAACATATTTTGGACTGTCAGAAGTGGCCTCGTTCCCATGCGCTCCTCTGTCGCGCGCGCGCGCGCGCGCACACCCTGAACCAGACAGTCGGTATTATCAGAGGAGCAGCAGCCCGGTCGGGCCGCGCAGATCTCCAGGGCACGTTTGTGTGTGAGCGCCCCGCGCATGGGCGGGCGCATGGTTTGTGCGTGTGTGTGCGTGCGTGGCTCCCAGGCTCCGTGGGAAAGCTGCAGCAGCAGAGAAGGAGGAGAAGAAAAAGGAGGAGGAGGAGGAGAGGGGGAGACACCGGCCTCCAGCGCAGCCTGCAGCCCGCACGCAGGCACCTGTCCCGGATCATTTAGCGGCCGCGCACCGCTGGAACAGCCGCGGAGAGAGTTTATTGAGTTTTTCTCAAGGTTTTAAAGACTTTTTATCGGTTATACATGGAAAGATCTGCAGCCTGTTGATCGTTTTATTCTTTGATTATATCAGGAAACTTTAAAACATTCATTTCACATTTCTGCAAAAAGGAGAAACTTTGGAAAATATCTTAAAACTAAGCAACTCTGAGATTGTTTTAACAGAATATTCTAAATAGCTGGTCGGTTTTACTCTGGTTTCTCTGGGGGATCCCTGAAACTCTCCTGTCGCGGCCTGTGACGCTTCATTTTGGGCTTGTTTTGTCCGGGACCTCCGCGCCTCTCCAGGGGACAGACAGCCAGCTCTGCCCGGCGTTCATGCGCCATGAAGCGGCCGTGTGAGGACAGCAGCTCGGAGGAGAGCGACGTGGAGGAGACCATTGATGTGGGAAGTGAGAATATTTATTCAGAGTGAGTTTTAAACACAGTTTCATCTTTTTAAATCATCAAATATTCTGATAAAGAGCTTTAAATGCAAATTATTAAATACATCTCTATTGATAATATTTTAATTGATCTAATTTCGTGTTTTGTTAGTAAAGATTTCCAGTAAAACATCAGATTTAAGGTGTAAAAGTTGCCTAAAAAGTGGCTACACCCATTTAAATGTTTTTTCTTATTGATTAAGCTGAGGATTAATCTTTTAAACTTCCCTAAAATGCCAGATAATTGTCTCTCAATGCTCAGTGTCACATATTTAATCGTCTTACTTTGGACTCAAAGTCATTTAAACTTTAAAATGATTTAGTTAACTATCGTTTAAGACAAATAAAGCTGAAAAGCTTCTCATTTTAGACCAAATAAGTTGCATTTTTGAACTTTTATGCCAAAAAAACAAGTTCATGTGAAGTCCAATCAGCTTTAAAAGTGAAGTAAATATGATGCATATGGTCTGTTTTTACTTTTTATGTTAGTTTTACTGAAATAAAGAAAGATTGCAACTCAAAATTATGGATACAAATCCTACAAAAGTCTCCTTTCTTTGCATTTTTATGGTGATTTCTCAGTTGTGACTGGATTTAGGTGGATTTAAAGTTTACAGGACATGTCCAGAGGTTGGAGGCATTTGAAATTCAATCACAAGCAAACTTATGAGAGGAAATTATTAATCTAAACTAAAGGTTTTAACTATCGATAAGATGATAAAGTAAAGAATCCAGTATTTATCTTGTGTTTTATGCTAAATGTGGAGCCCTTTTATGGTGTTTAATCAGTAAAAATTCACCATAATTTCTGATCTTCTTGTGTGTTTTTATATCTGAAACAAACAAAAAGCAGCTGAAATATGTAGTTCAGGATCATATTTGCTGTCCAACGTGTTCATTAAACGGTTAATTTACTCTGCAGACGCATGAAGGCGTCCTTCATAAGATGCGGATCCCCGACCACGACCACGCAGGTGATGGCGAGGAAGAAACGCAGAGGGGTATGTTTCTATGCCCGGTGAAAAATAAAGAGTTCATTCACAATATTTACAGCTTTATTTTAGGGCTGGGAGAGTTAACGAGTTAACTCGTTGATTATTTAACGCCGATAAATATTTTATAAGCGCATTAACACAGGTTTTATTATATATATTTTTTTTAAAAATACAATTTTTTTGGGCTAAAGTTCAGAGAGACAGGAAGCAGGGAGCAGAGAGAGGGGGAACAACACGCAGCACAGGGCCGTCTGATGCGGGACTGGAACCGGGGCCAGCTGCAGCGCGGACTATAGCCTCTGAACATGGGGCGGCTGCTCAGCCCACTATGGGTTTGCACAACAAATGTTATGGCGCTTTCATTCATATGGCAGCACATTTAAAATAAAGCTAAATGCTAAAAGCTATACGCTACTTTTGGATTCATTTTTGGATTGTGCGTACAAATGCGATTAATCGCGATTAATCAGGGAAATCATGTGATTAATTAGATTAAACATTTTAATCGTTGCCCGGCCCTTATTTATTGTATTTATTGTTTTCTGCTTTTGTTTCAGATTATTGAGAAGCGCCGCAGAGACAGAATCAACAGCAGTCTGTCGGAGCTCCGCAGACTCGTCCCGACGGCGTTTGAGAAGCAGGTGAAGTCTGCTCGCCTCTGATTGGTTATTCAGACGTCCTGATTGGTTAATTACCGCGTTCACCTGTTGGTGCCTCGTTGGTCATGTGAGAAATCTTTAGGGTCTGTGTTTTTGGTCCAAAGTGGTTCTGGTTCCCCTCGTCACCGATCCTGTTTGTGAGGGGGGAGTCTGGTTTGGGAACCTCAGGGTTCCATCTGTGGTTCTGTTGGCTCCTTCATGACCTTCAGCTCACAGCTGAGTGTGAAGCGGCCGGGATGAAAGTCAGCTCCTCCAGATATGAGGCCGCGGTTCTGAACCTCCGGGTCGGGATGAGTCTCTGCCTCAGGGGGAGGAGCTTCAGCCTCAGGGGGAGGAGCCTCTGCCTCAGGGGGAGGAGCCTCTGCCTCAGGGGGAGGAGTCTCTGCCTCAGGGGGAGGAGCTTCAGTATCTTTGGATCTGGTTCTCAGTGATGGTGAGTTGGAGTCAGAGATGGACAGACGGATCAGAGCTCCATCTTTGCTCCAACCCTCACCTGATCTGGGTAGAGACCCAAAGAAGGAGGTCGTGGATACGAGCGGCTGAAATGAGTTTCCTTCAGAGGGGGCGGGGCTTATATATAAGGGGAGGGGCTCCACCATCCAGGGGGAGGAGCTCCGGAGGTTCTGACCTTAGATAAGAGGCAGATGGATGTTTCTGCAAAGCTGCTTTTTAACTGAAATCGTTTTATTTTAAACTAAAACGGTGTCGTTACTGAAACCAAAAGCCTCTAAATCAGGATCTAATAACAACCTGGATTCCAGCGCTGACTTATAGTGAAAATAGTTTGATTTTTAACTCATTAAATCTGACAAATGAAATATAAATAAGCAACAACAGACTGTATGAACATATATAAGATGGTATTTCAGTAGATAAATGTGAATAAGTGGAATGATTTAGGAATAACATGTCAGTGATGGTGAAATCTGATTTAAATCCCAACATTAAATCAGCATCTTTAGCTGATTCATCGAAGGATCGCTCAGAGATCTGTTGTGTGTGCACAGTGAGAATAACAGATCACTAACAGATACTCAGAATGAAATGAAAGCTATGACCAGATGTAATTCATTGGTGTGAAGTCTAACTGCTCTCCTGCTCGGTTGGGTTCTTCAGGGTTCAGCTAAGCTGGAGAAGGCAGAAATCCTCCAGATGACCGTGGACCACCTGAAGATGCTGCAGGCCACCGGAGGGAAAGGTAACACGGCACAACACGACCACTGATCCCAACACTGAAAGGCTAGAATACAACAAGAAGTACAATCCTAACTGTGAACCTTCACTGAGCAGCTTCACTGTGTTCAGGAAACAAACGTAGAATCTGAAGCAGCAACACTCAGTAAAGGCTGATGTTCCCATCCTGCTCCATCAGCTTCCTCCAGAAAACTCAAAGAAAACTTCAGAAAACTCAAAGAAAACTCAAAGAAAACTCCAGAAAACTCAAAGAAAACTCAAAGAAAACTCAAAGAAAACTTCAGAAAACTCAAAGAAAACTCAAAGAAAACTTCAGAAAACTCAAAGAAAACTCAAAGAAAACTTCAGAAAACTCAAAGAAAACTCCAGAAAACTCAAAGAAAACTCAAAGAAAACTCCAGAAAACTCATAAAAAACTCAAAGAAGTTTTCTTGAAGTTGAATTTTTTTCCACAGATTTTTCTTTTTAGAAATTGATTTTTTTTAAACTGTTGATTTTTCAAATTCAAAGTCTGATTTTGATGCTGTAAAAATTCAATATTAGAAATTCATATTCAAACTCTGATGGCACAGAAAACCTTCCATACCTTCTCTTAAATCACTCGTACGGACGGTTGTTGCACTGACCCGCGTCTCCTCCCGCCCGCAGGTTACCTGGACGCCCACGCGCTGGCTCTGGACTTCCTGTCTCTGGGTTTCAGGGAGTGCCTGACGGAGGTTTCCCGCTACCTGAGCGCCATGGAGGGCCTGGACTCCGGCGACCCCCTGCGGTCCCGCCTCCTGTCCCACCTCAGCTGCTGCGCCTCGCAGCGTGACGCCGCCGCCCTGACCGCCGTGTCCCACCAGCACCAGCAGCACCACCCGTTGCCCCGCCCCTTCCACCCCCAGCACTGGGCCGCCGCCGTGGCCGCGCTGCGTCCTCTTCCCTACGGACTCGGCAGACTTCCTGTTTCCCCGGATGCTGGAGGAGGAGGTGGCGCCCCCCAGAGGCTGGTGGAGATGTCACAGCAGAACGTCGTCTCCACCTTTTTCTCCCACGCAGACTCCACCTCCTCCTCCTCGCCTCCATCTTCTTCTTCTTCTTCTCTCATGCTTCCCTGCACGCCCACCCCTCTCTCCGCCTCTCTCCTCTCCCTGTCGTCGTCCTTTCCCATCGCCTTCCACGGAGGCTTCCCCGTCCTCCCCCCCGCCTCCTTCACCTCCGCCGCTGCCGCCTCCAGTCCTCCCTCCTCCTCCATCTCCTCCACCTCCTCCACCTCCCAGACCCCTCAGAGCAGCAGCAGCAAACCCTACCGGCCGTGGGGAACCGAGGTCGGAGCTTTCTGACCTCTGATTTGATGGCAAACCGACAGATTAACAGCCTGGAAAACACTTCTGTATGGAGCCCCGAAGCTGCCATCATCCAAAATAAACACAAAAATATGTAAATGTAAATTTTATGCGTATAGATTGACAAAAATGCTTTACAAACAAGAAGAAAACATAAAAAAAACAAGGCAGCATAAAGACCTGAGGGGATTCAAACTGAACTCAAAATAAAAAGAAGTAAAAAAGTGAGTTTTCAGACAGGATTTAAAAGACTTTGCAGAGTGAAGCTTATTCTTGGTGTCATTCCATTTAAAACTTTTAACAGTAAGTAAAGTAATCTTAAAATCAATACAAAAACAGACAGCCAGTGTAAACCTGCTAAACTGGAGTCATGTGATCATTAGGGGTGGGCAGCGATTAAAATGTTTAATCTAATTAATCTCATGATTTCCCTGATTAATCACGATTAATCGCATTTGTACGCAGAATCCAAAAATGAATCCAAAAGTAGTGTATAGCTTTTAGCATTTAGTTTTATTTTAAATGTGCTGCCATATGAATGAAAGTGCCATAACATTTGTTGTGCAAACACACTTTTAACATCAGCATCTTTCTGTAGTTTTTATGTAGAAGCCTCGCTCCACTGTCTGTTTCCTTGAATGACTTGCTGCTATCAGTTGTGTGTTTTGCCTTTAAGTGATATTTTAGACTGGAACTACTACGCTGAGAAGACAATTCAACTTGGCAGTGTTTACAGATGACTTTGGTTCTGTCGACTCCGCCGTCTGGAAGAACTTTAAAATGAAAATGGCCGAGTAAAAGTTCCGTACCCTTCTCCATGTTTGGTGGATCCACCGATTACTTTCTTTTCCTGTTCCACAGCAGACAGCAACAGACTTTTACAGAATAAAAGCCTGTAAGCAACAGACTTTTACAATAATAAAATAAATAATAAAACATGCGTTAATGCGTGATAAAATATTTATTGGCGTTAAATAATTAACAAGTTAACGCGATAATAACGAGTTAACTCGCCCAGCCCTGGTGATCATACTTTCTGTTACCTGACAGGTGAGGTGATGAAGGCACGGACACGTTTTTCCAGATCTTTGTGGAAACGATGAGAAGCACGAGGTTCGATTGTTCATGTGTTCATCAGTCTGTAGACGGTTAAAAATAGGCTGTATCCAATCAAGCCATCAACATAACATCAAAGGGTAATATTTATCCCAAAATTTGTCGTATATAAAAAAAACAATTGGGCCCCAAAATGGACCCCTGAGGTACACCAGAACCAATTGGGGCTGAGGAGGAGTTTTCCAGGACACTGTCCCTTTAAGACCAACATGATCGACTGTGTGGAAGGCAGCAGGTGAATCTGAGTGACCTGAAGATCATTAAAAAGTGTGTAAAACGGTCTGAAATGGATTAAAATTTAAAAAATATGTGATGATAAAAGCTTCTAAAATGACATTTAAAAATAATTTATGCAAAAAGAATTGAAGAGAAAGTGAAAGAAATGTTAATATTTATCTTTTAAATTGGAATGTATTTAATTTCTGTGTTAATTTGTTCTCCCTTTGTTTATTCCTTTACATTTATTCCCTCCAAATGATTGATTTATGTCACCAAACGTTTTTAGATTCAGTTTTTTTTAACTTATTTTATCTATAGATGTAATTATTTCCATGTTCTCTTTTTATAGTTCTGCTTCATTATGCAAATTAGGGGCGTGGTCTTAAATTAATTCATTTGAAAATTAAAGCAGAAAATCAGATTTTTTTTTCCACATTCTGTATGATTATTGTTGCATGAATTGAGTTGTTTTCATTTTAGTCGCATTTATCACCATATCCACAAATTTAAATATGTTTTTGTAATTTATTTTGGATTATGGCAGCTTCAGTCTTCCATACCCAGGCAGCTTGTTAATATTCGGGATGATTTGAAGACTAAACCTTTGGTGGATCCAATCCTGACACCCTCACCTGTCAGCAGGTAACCTGCAGGTTGGAGCAGCTTCCAGAACGCTGTTACTGTAGTTTCTATAAACCTTTCTGTCTTTCTTTGCCTCCATCCTAACTTTTTGTGTGTTGTTGGCATCAAAGTTTAATTTATAAGTTCCAAACACAATGAAGTTGGTGTGTGAAGACACTGAAAATCACTTCCTTTGTGCTCGTGTCTTCCTGGAAACTCTGGTTTGAAGTCGGAGTGAGACGCGTTGATCGTACGGTAGCATAGATGTGGACTAACACCAGGCTTGTTGTTTAAAATTAGCCTGAAACACTAAAACAAAAACGTGATGAACCAAAGTCTGATAATAAATTCCATATATTTGACAAGATTTCTTTTGAACACATGTTTGTTTGTGGTATTTTCAGCAAAAATTCTTCTGACAGTTACTGGGAGGAATATGATGAAGATGTTCTGAGGGATGGGATGAGTTGGTTAAACTGGTTAAAACTCACTTTTCTACGACACCACTGTTTAAACTAAATAAATACCAGGGTTGTGTTTTTTGGGGAGTTTTACACCTGCTGGTGAACTCAGATGCCCTGATAAATGCTCCCAGGAACAGGAAGAAGGAGTTTTACACCTCAGACGCCCTGATATATGCTCCCAGGAACAGGAAGAAGGAGTTTTACACCTCAGACGCCCTGATATATGCTCCCAGGAACAGGAAGAAGGAGTTTTACACCTCAGACGCCCTGATATATGCTCCCAGGAACAGGAAGAAGGAGTTTATACACTTCAGACGCCCTGATATATGCTCCCAGGAACAGGAAGAAGGAGTTTTACACTTCAGACGCCCTGATATATGCTCCCAGGAACAGGAAGAAGGAGTTTATACACCTCAGACGCCCTGATATATGCTCCCAGGAACAGGAAGAAGGAGTTTTACACCTCAGACGCCCTGATATATGCTCCCAGGAACAGGAAGAAGGAGTTTTACACCTCAGACGCCCTGATATATGCTCCCAGGAACAGGAAGAAGGAGTTTTACACCTCAGACGCCCTGATATATGCTCCCAGGAACAGGAAGAAGGAGTTTTACACCTCAGACGCCCTGATATATGCTCCCAGGAACAGGAAGAAGGAGTTTATACACCTCAGACGCCCTGATATATGCTCCCAGGAACAGGAAGAAGGAGTTTTACACCTCAGACGCCCTGATATATGCTCCCAGGAACAGGAAGAAGGAGTTTTACACCTCAGACGCCCTGATATATGCTCCCAGGAACAGGAAGAAGGAGTTTATACACTTCAGACGCCCTGATATATGCTCCCAGGAACAGAAAGAAGGAGTTTTACACCTCAGACGCCCTGATATATGCTCCCAGGAACAGGAAGAAGGAGTTTTACACCTCAGACGCCCTGATATATGCTCCCAGGAACAGGAAGAAGGAGTTTTACACCTCAGACGCCCTGATATATGCTCCCAGGAACAGGAAGAAGGAGTTTATACACTTCAGACGCCCTGATATATGCTCCCAGGAACAGGAAGAAGGAGTTTTACACCTCAGACGCCCTGATATATGCTCCCAGGAACAGGAAGAAGGAGTTTTACACCTCAGACGCCCTGATATATGCTCCCAGGAACAGGAAGAAGGAGTTTTACACCTCAGACGCCCTGATATATGCTCCCAGGAACAGGAAGAAGGAGTTTTATACAACATGTCACCTTTATTAAACTGATTAAAGATGTTTTCAGTATATCAACTGATTGGTGAGACTCCAACTCTGGTGAAACATCACCAAATATATTTGACAGTAGCCACAAAAAGCTGCAGGAAATTTTAATTTTAGCTGAACAACATAACAAGAAAAACAAAATATCAAGAATAAACAGAATCTGTATCCTGATGATTTCCCCTGAGTGTCTCTGCTTTAAGGTGACAGTAAAGAGACCATGTTGTTTGGGCTCAAAATCTCAATCCAGTAGCCGTCGGGGTCCTGGATGAAGGTCAGATCCTTCAGGTTACCTGTGACCAGAGAACAGGAATTTGTCAGTCCGACACATCTTTGTTCAAAACCTACATTTCCCAAATGTTTTTCAAATTCACAGCAGTTCTATCTCTTTAGGAAGGGTAGCAACCACTTTTCCAACACAAAGGTGAGCTGTGAATGTATATTTTCAATAGGATTGCACAGATAAAACTGTATATAAAAACTGTTATAATACCAAAGATCTAAAGGCTAAACTCTGAGCTGAGGACTGAGAACAAGACCCGAGCTCATCACTGATAAAGCAACGCCTGTGAATTAAAATCATCACTCTGCGTTGTATTTGCTGCCCCCTGCAGGAAGTAAAATGTAACTGCAGATGCTGTGAAGCTAAAGGAAAATATATATTTATTTAAATATGAAGAAAAACATTGAAAAATCACTGCTGATCTTTGGTTAGAAGCTCGAATATGAACTCATTAAAACGTGTTTTTCATTTATCGAGAACAATAACTAATCTTATATTTGACCAACAGGTATTTTCTCTGAGATGAAATTATTTTACTGTAAGCAGAGTTGGCTGAAATGGCCAAATAAATTAATCTTATAATAATAAACATAAATAATTAATTTATTTAAAAAATAAATTTATAACATCTGAAAGAAAGATTTTTTTCTGCTTTGATTTTAAACTGCATTAATTTTTCAATTTAATTATTTAACTTTCTATTAAAATATTTTTCCATAAATTATTTTTTTATTTCATGTCAGTAGCATCCATCATCAAATAAACTTAATTATTTATCTATTTTGTATCTATTTCAGATTATTTAGTCCCTCGTAAACATTCAGTTTTGTTCAAATATATGTGGTATATATGTTTGGCCTTTTCGGGACCCACCTGAGTCTGGTTTCTGGACAAATCTCACTCCTTGCTCTTCAAATAATTTGCAGGCTGCATGAAGATCAGGAACAGCGATGCCAATGTGGCCTTAAAGAAGATCAGACAGAATTTAAACCCACAGACCACAAGAAAATAACCCATCACCAAGCAAAGAGAGGCCCTAAAATCATCTGTTTTTATCTGTCGGACAAACATTACACGGAAATCCTGGAAAATCTATTTATTTTGTGTCCTTTGTGAACTTTATGAAACTTCTTACCAAATCCTTGTGGATCATTGTTCCCGTTGTGATAGGACAGCGTTTCCGTCAGCTCTGAGCCCCAGTTACTGACAAACAGAGAAATAATCTAAGTTAAAATGACAACAGGATGCAGCAGAATGTTCAGAACTCTTCATAAAGCTAAATAAAAAAAAGGAAACTTAACCATTAATCTACTGATTTCACTAAATTAAAAGACAATTCATCAGCGGCAATTCTAAAGTTTAACCCTCAGACAGCTCTGGCTCTGAACTAAACCCAACAGCACAGTATTCACACACATGGTTAAAGGGACAGTTCGCCTCTTTAAAGGGACAGTTCGCCTCTTCTGACATGAAGCTGTGTAACATCCCATATCAGCAACATCATTTCTGAACATCTTCTTACCCCCTGCTGCGTCCTGTGAGCAGAGTTCCAGCCTCGTTTTGGCGTTGATGAAGGTAGTCCGGCTAGTTGGCTGGGGTTTAAAAAATAAAGCGTTTTGCTTCTCAAAACAATATGCGTTCAACAGAGTAATACATTTGCATCACAAAATGGTTCTCCAGGAAAAAGTCAGAGCTCACAATGTCTTGGCCCTATTTTCTCTCCCTTCGTATCACTGCCTGCTGTGCAGACCGTGCAGCAAACACCGTAACAGGCGCGGCTGTCAGCAGGCGGCTTTCCTTTCCTTTCCTTTTGTTTGTTTGTTTCCTTTCCTTCTCTTTCCTTTCCTTTCCTTTCCTTTAATTTCCTTTCCTTTCCTTTCCTTTCCTTT
Organism: Odontesthes bonariensis; assembly: GCF_027942865.1. Lineage (NCBI taxonomy): Eukaryota > Metazoa > Chordata > Actinopteri > Atheriniformes > Atherinopsidae > Odontesthes > Odontesthes bonariensis. The sequence goes on along the minus strand of NC_134529.1, from coordinate 2,612,543 downwards.
CCTTTCCTTTCCTTTCCTTTCCTTTAATTTCCTTTCCTTTCCTTTAATTTCCTTTCCTTTCCTTTCCTTCTCTTTCCTTTCCTTTCCTTTCCTTTCCTTTCGTTTCGTTTCGTTTCCTTTTGTTTGTTTGTTTCCTTTCCTTCTCTTTCCTTTCCTTTCCTTCTCTTTCCTTCTCTTTCCTTTCCTTTCCTTTCCTTTCCTTTCCTTTCCTTTCCTTTCCTTTCCCTTCCTTTCCTTTTCTTTCCCTTCCTTTCCTTTCCTTTCCTTTCCTTTCCTTTCCTTTCCTTTCCTTTCCTTTCCTTTCCTTTCCTTTCCTTTCCTTTCCTTTCCTTTCCTTTCCTTTTGTTTGTTTGTTTCCTTTCCTTCTCTTTCCTTTCCTTTCCTTCCCTTTCCTTTCCTTTCCTTTCCTTTCCTTTCCTTTCCTTTCCTTTCCTTTCCTTTCCTTTCCTTTCCTTTCCTTTTGTTTGTTTGTTTCCTTTCCTTCTCTTTCCTTTCCTTTCCTTTTTGTTTCCTCTCCTTTCCTTTCCTTTTTGTTTCCTCTCCTTTCCTTTCCTTTCCTTTCCTTTCCTTTCCTTCTCTTTCCTTTCCTTTCCTTTCCTTTCCCTTCCTTTCCTTTCCCTTCCTTTCCTTTCCTTTCCTTTCCTTTCCTTTCCTTTCCTTTCCTTTCCTTTCCTTTCCTTTCCTTTCCTTTCCTTTCCTTTCCTTTTTGTTTCCTCTCCTTTCCTTTCCTTTTTGTTTCCTCTCCTTTCCCTTCCTTTCCTTTCCTTTCCTTTCCTTTCCTTTCCTTTCCTTTCCTTTCCTTTCCTTTCCTTTCCTTTCCTTTCCTTTCCTTTCCTTTCCTTTCCTTTCCTTTCCTTTTTGTTTCCTCTCCTTTCCTTTCCTTTCCTTTCCTTTCCTTTTTGTTTCCTCTCCTTTCCTTTCCTTTTTGTTTCCTCTCCTTTCCTTTCCTTTTTGTTTCCTCTCCTTTCCCTTCCTTTCCTTTCCTTTCCTTTCCTTTCCTTTCCTTTCCTTTCCTTTCCTTTCCTTTCCTTTCCTTTCCTTTCCTTTCCTTTCCTTTCCTTTTTGTTTCCTCTCCTTTCCTTTCCTTTCCTTTCCTTTCCTTTTTGTTTCCTCTCCTTTCCTTTCCTTTTTGTTTCCTCTCCTTTCCTTTCCTTTTTGTTTCCTCTCCTTTCCCTTCCTTTCCTTTCCTTTCCTTTCCTTTCCTTTCCTTTCCTTTCCTTTCCTTTCCTTTCCTTTACCTGCTGTGCAGACCGAGCAGCAAACACCGTAACAGGCGCGGCTGTCGGCAGGCGGCAGCAGGCAGTGATACGAAGGGAGAGAAAATAGGGCCAAGAGATTGTGAGGTCTGGCTTTTTCCTGGAGAACCATTTTGTGATGCAAATGTATTACTCTGTTGAACGCATATTGTTTTGAGAAGCAAGACGCTTTATTTTTTAAACCCCAGCCAACTAGCCGGACTACCTTCATCAACACCAAAACGAGGCTGGAACTCTGCTCACAGGACGCAGCAGGGGGTAAGAAGATGTTCAGAAATGATGCTGCTGATATGGGATGTTACACAGCTTCATGTCAGAAGAGGCAAACTGTCCCTTTAAAGAAAAGTTTATATCTTTGCGGGGTGTAATCGGTGTGTTATGTTGTGCTTTTGACTCGTACTGTACGAGCTCTACGGTGGCTCGGCAGGAGAACGTCCACGCCGTCCTCTCCTTGATGTCGGCCGGGATGTCCGACTTGTTCTCGTAGCCCAGCAGGTAGAGGGTGAAGCGCATGGAAGGGAGGTCTATTTTCTGCAGCAGCCTGGAAACCACAGAGGAGGACATTTCTCCCGGTTTAAAGCCAATCAGACGTCCGGAAGTTTGGGTCAGAACGAAGACTTACGTCATGCCCAGAACTCGAGTGTAGAAGTCCAGAGATCGAGCCGGTTCTTTGACCCTCAGCATGGTCTGCTGCATCATGAAGTCCTGCAAGACCAACGAAAGGTTCAAAGGAGAGTCAGATTGCTATTTTTGCTTGTTTTATTTCTGCTTATTTATTTATTTGTTTATTTTAATTTATTTTAATTTTTTTATTATTATTACTTGTCTTTTGTCTCTCTTTCCATGTGTTAAGGAGTGTGAGAACAGGATTTCTTTCGATATTTGCGAGTAAGAAACTTCGTCACAAAAGATGCCACAGTCCTTGAGTGTCAAAATATTTCACATGTAGAGGGACGAAATCTGGCAGGTCTATCAGCTTATTCTATAACATCCTTAAGGGTTATACCACAAACACGTATTTCCTGAAAAGCTTATGGGAAAAAGAACTCAATGTTAAGATTAAAACAGACGAAGGCTGCAACGATGTGTGGAAGAATGCCAAAGCTCCTGCATAGGGCCAAACATATCTCCCTCTCAGCGTCATAAGTCCAACCCTAACTCAAGTGTAAATTATAAACCGGTAGTCTTACACATCGGTTGGAGACTCCAGCTTATATAAAGGCCATGAGGGTTCTTTACATGACAAACCAATTATAATTATTCCGTTTTTAGGTATGTTGTCACAGTTGTACGGGACTTTAAAAAACAACAGAATCAATATGTTTTTTACATGTTGCCACTTTTATCTCTAACATTTGTGATCAGAAACTAAATTATGTGTATTTTTGCCTTTTAAAGGGTCAGTTTCCTAAAAAAAAAAGGAGGTATCTGTAACTCTGTGAGACACCTGGAGCAAGAACAACACTTAATATCAGACACAACTGCCTAACAAGCACCATTTCAGCCAGATATAGGGACTTGTTTGAAGACAATACATCTAAAACAAATTGTTTTGAGTCACATATCATATGAAACAAGCTTTTTTTTTTCATTTGAAGAGGTTTTTAAGCTAATTTCAAGATCACTTTTCACTCGAAAGTCCCAAATATCACATCTTATTTCAAGAAATCTTGACAAGCCGATTTTCACTAGTTCCATTGGCAGATTTTTTTGCTTATTTCAAGCAAAAACGTCTTTTATTTGTTGTTTTTTTACTTATTTTTGGAGGGGCATTTTGTTCCATATGTGTTGAGGACATTTCCCTGAATGGTGGGTTTCTGCATTAAACGGGACTTTAAAAAACAACAGAATCAATATGTTTTTTACGTGTTGCCCCTTTTATCTCTAACATTTGTGATCAGAAACTAAATTATGTGTATTTTTGCCTTTTAAAGGGTCAGTTTCCTAAAAAAAAAGGAGGTATCTGTAACTCTGTGAGTCACCTGGAGCCAGAACAATCAGTGTCAGGTTAAAACTTTTTCCCTTCCTGTCTCATTTGTTTTTCGCCTGAACTCAGACATGTCTCTACATCTCAACGTACATCCTGAGATAAACGTCAAGGTATGTAAGCTACCTGTCTGCAGGTGCCAGCAACAGGTTCGACTGCATTTCACCCCCCCACAGAAACCCACTCCTGACCTTCTGTGACAGAAACTGCAACATGTGAAAGTGTGAGATCTGAAAAATCAGGGTCACCTGAGTGATGGCGTGTCCCTCTGAGCAGGCACCCGACGCAGCCTCGTCCGACAGCCCTCTGCCCGCCATGACTCGGCTCAGGTTGGAGGATCACACGCCTTCATCAGCTCACTCCTTTTCTACCCCGGGCTGCCTTCAGGTGCCGCTCGGGAGATTGGCCACCTCCACGTGCCTGAATGCCATCCGATTGGCTGATTGAGCAGGTGAACCTGATGAAGTGGCCGCTGAATGTAAATGTGCTTTATTTCTACAGCCCTTTACAGACGATCCTTACGGTGTACCAAAGTGCTTTATAGCAGGTAATAAATAAAGAGAAGAAGAAGTAAAAACAATAAAAGAACAGTGAAAGCAATAAAATACAACAAAATCAAATAAGATAAAATAAGAATAAAAGTGTCATCTCTGCTACTGGGTATTAAAGCCATCCTAAATAAGCAGGTTTTTAACCTGGATCTGAAGAGGCCCAGGTCAGAAATAAGACGCAGCTGGACGGGGAGCTTATTCCAGAGCCTGGGGGCAGCTTTGGGAAAAGGCTCGCTCACCCCAGGGTTTGTATTCTGACCTGGGCACTTCCAGCAGAAACTGATCTGCTGACCTCAGAGCTCTACCAGGACTGTTAAAAGCTCAGATAAATACGACGGGGCGAGGCCGTTAAGAGCTTTAAAAACACACATTAAAAGTTTAAAATCAGTTCTCTAAAGGACAGGAAGCCGATGGAGGGAGTTAAGAACAGGAGTGATGTGCACACGTCTGTTGGTGTTGGTTAAAGACGGGCAGCAGCGTTCTGCACCAGCTGAAGGCGGCTGAGAGAAGACTGGGAGACGCCCACATAAAGAGCATTAAAACAGTCTGACCTTCAACTTATCAGGGCATGGACGGCTTTCTCAAGGTCATGAGGACTTAGAAACATTTTAACTTTGGCCAGGAGACGCAGCTGGAAAAAACTAGTCCTGACGATGTTGTTCATTTGTTTGTCCGACCTCAGATCAAAGGTCAAAGGTCACTTCCAGATTTCTGACGGTTGAACTGAGCTTTGAAGACGAGGTGCCAAAGCCAGCCGTCACAGTGTCCCCGAACACAATGAATTCAGTTCTGTCATAATTTAAATGGAGAAAGGTTTGGGCCAACCACTGCTTAACATCAGCAATTAAACAAAGAACATTGTGCACTGTTACTGTTTGGCTTCAATGGTAGATAAACGTGTAAATCGTCAGGTATACTGAAGGTATACTGAAGGTTCTGGTCCAATAAAATTGCAGATAAATCAAACACACTTACACTACTAAATTATTGTAAATCAGTTATTTGTACTCACCCTCAATATGGAAAACAAATTAAAGGCGATCAATCTGGCTGAACAAGATTTTTTTTTTTTTTTACCAGCCGTGTTACAGGCACTGTTCGAAAAAAAAAAAGCATTACTGATAGATATTTAAATTAAAACCATCGGTGTTACAGGCACTGTTTGGAATTTACGGTGGTTGATGTGAAAAACTAAGGTATAAGGAATTCCCCGATTCAGATCTTTCTGAGGGACCTTGAATACAGCATGCATGATGACTTCTGCTGGAATATTTGTGGCTGAACTCCCGTCTTTATCCTCCCAGGTAACAGTTTACAGCAAGCCAAATCAGATAAACATGTGTCTGTAACCAGCCTGCGTGCTTTACAGAAAGGCTGAGGGGAAATATGAGCACGGACAGGAAACAGCACGAGAAATATTATCATCTCAGAGTTTGCACTGGAAAAAATCCAAGTCTTACCCAGTATATTTGTCTCGTTTCTAGTCAAAATATCTCATTACACTTAATATCAGACTCAACTGCCTAACAAGCACCATTTCAGCCAGATATAGGGACTTGTTGGAAGACAATACATCTGGAATATCTTGTTAAATGAAAAAGTCTTGAAAACAAATTTGTTTTGAGTCACATATCATATGAAACAAGCTTTCTTTTTTGACATTTGAAGAGGTTTTTAAGCTAATTTCAAGATAACTTTTAACTCAAAAGTCCTAAATATCACATTTTATTTCAAGAAATCTGGACAAGCCGATTTTCACTAGTTCCATTGGCAGATTTTTTTTCTTATTTCAAGCAAAAAGTCTTTTATTTGTTGTTTTTTTTACTTATTTTTGGAGGGGTATTTTTTCCAAAACACTTGTTGATGAGGACATTTACCTGAATGGTGGCTTTCTGCAGTTAGAGCCTCAGCAGGTTTGAACATGTAAGATCCAGGTTCAGGTTGTAAATGTCAGAGAGTGACACACCTGCCCCACAGGTTCTCACATGAGAACAGGTCCTGAGCCCTTTCTTTTCTGATTTAATGAGGCGCAAAAACAGCCGATTTGTCTCCACTTCAGCTTCTTTTATATCGAAAACCTAACGAAGCATAAAGTCTGAATGAATACATTTACAAACCAAAGTATTATCAGCATCTCCCTGTGTGTGTGTGGCTTCCCCCCCACAGTCCAAAAACATACGTTAGGTTCATTTGGGATTATAAACTAATCCTGGGAGTGTGTGAGGGTGTGTGCCCTGGTGACCTTTAGTCCAATGGCTGCTTGGTTAGGTTCACACTGCAGGTAAAACTGGCCCAAAATCAGACTTTTTTTCCTGGTTTTATCTGATTCAGCAGGTAACTCAGGTGAACACTCTCAGCAGACAACATGAACAGAAGCTCACAGCCAGCAGCTCAACATCTGGGCTGCAGAGACGCTCCTTCTCAGTGTCCAGGATTACACTGCAAAAAATAGGGGTCTTCAAACAAGATAAAAAACACTAAAACTAAGGGAAAAGGTACTCAAAACAAGTGAAAAAAAATCTGCACATGCAGCAAGATAATTTGACTTGGCAAGATTTCTTAAATTAAGATTGTAGGAGTCTTTTTTCTAGATTTAACAAAGGCAGTTTTGTGAACAAACATTTGTCATATGCTTAAAATCCAAGGTATAAAGTCGTTTTCAGATATTTTCTGTGTGACTCTTGAATCAAGCATGTTGAGTTTGTTATTGAATCTTAAAACAAGATTTATTTTGATGAAACTTTGGAGGAGAAACGTGATACATCTTATTTTAAGTGTTAATTGTCTCATTTTATGATTCCCTGCCTGTTTGAGACGAAGTTTTGCTTGATATAAGATTATACTGTTAAGTTGAAGACTTAAAATAAGAAATTAATTCTTAAAACAAGAAAAAATATCTAGCCCTTCTAAATGTAAGTTTTTTTTCTTGGTAAGAACCAAATAATTTGCAGTGTACAGCATCTGTTGTTAACCAGCTCTGTGATCATCCTCCTTTCCTGTTACCGCTCTGTCTGCTGTCTCTGTCTGCCCGGATATTTTTAAAGCAGAGCAGAGAGCTGTTACAGCTGTTCCTGCATCAGGGCTCCAAGCTCGTCCATTTTATCCAGCAGTGATCTCACATTTCCCATGATGATCAGGGGAAAAAATGGTTTAAACCTCCTCCTTTCAGTCCGTTTCTTTTTCCAGAATATGTCACCTTTAACCTTTAACTGTATCCCCTGAACCATCAAGAGAAAATGGCCTAAACCTTCTGTTTGCAGTGGAGTAAAGAGCTCGCTGTCGATGCTAAATTAGTCTTTTTGAGACAGAAACGGCCAACTCTAGCTGCTTTTCCACCACTAACACCAACTGTTAGACCCGGTAATCAGACATGCTGCTGCGACAGGTTTTTATTTAAAAAGCTCCGACTTCCTGTTCATGGGAACAAAGGACTTGTTTCTTCAACAGTCTGAGTTTACCGGAGCTGTTCTTATATTGGTACACTGACTTTAAGAGATAGTTATAAACATTTAAAGTAAAAAAAACAGCACCAGCTGCTGGGATCAGATTTATATTGAGCAGAACAAGAACTGCTGAAATAAATGCATTTATCAGCTTCTTATGAGGAAAAAAAGAGAAAGAAAACGTGAGAATTATTCACAATTAGTTCCAGTTAACATATCTGTAACATCGGAGCCGAAACGAGAAAGTTGTAAAAGTCTGCTGCTCACAGGCTTTTATTTTGTAAAAGTCTGCTGCTGTCTGCTGTGGAACAGGAAAAGAAAGTAATCGGCGGATCCACCAAACATGGAGAAGGGTACGGAACTTTTACTCGGCCATTTTCATGTTAAAGTTCTTCCAGACGGCGGAGTGGACAGAACCAAAGTCATCTGTAAACACTGCCAAGTTGAATTGTCTTCTCAGCGTAGTAGTTCCAGTCTAAAATATCACTTAAAGGCAAAACACACAACTGATAGCAGCAAGTCATTCAAGGAAACAGACAGTGGAGCGAGGCTTCTACATAAAAACTACAGAAAGATGCTGATGTTAAAAGTGTGTTTGCACAACAAATGTTATGGCACTTTCATTCATATGGCAGCACATTTAAAATAAAGCTAAATGCTAAAAGCTATACGCTACTTTTGGATTCATTTTTGGATTCTGCGTACAAATGCGATTAATCGTGATTAATCAGGGAAATCATGTGATTAATTAGATTAAACATTTTAATCGTGGCCCAGGCCTACAAAAAACCTTAAATCCTGAAGCTTCTGGGTCGGTTAAAGCGGTAAAACAATCAGTAACAGAGCAGAGGAAGCTGGTCTTCATCGTTAAAAACAGTTTATTCTTCACTGCAGAAAAACGGGGTCGTTGCCTCCAGAACGATTTTAAAGGAGACAAAAATTTACTTTAAATGGTAAGTTAAATATGTACAAATGTACAACTCATGGAGTCATTTTCTTTGAATCAGGCAGACGTTTGTGGGCAGGTCATCGCCGCCCGGCCTTGCGGTTCTCCAGCAGCAGAACCACCAGGCGGCTCTTGAGCGACGGCAGCTTGCTGCTGTAGTCGTGCTGCAGGACGGACGCCAGCTGGCAGCGGAGGCTGTGCAGGCTCGCCGGCGAGCCGCCGTCTGGCACGTTGAGCAGCGTGTGGAAGAACTCCAGCCACAAGTCGCTGTGGGGGTTTCTGTGGGAGAGGAGACCTGGTTAGGACATCTGAACAGAGCACACGTTACACTTCTAGGAGTAGTTTTAAATCTCTATACTTTTTACTTTTCCTTGAGTAGATGTGTGCAGCAGAAGCTGTCCTCTTACTCCGCTACATTAGGCTACAATGAGCTGGTTACTTTTCTTCTTACCTCTTTGGTATTCTACGCCTCATTATTTTTACCCCCCCGCGTACGCCTCATTTTAATGTTTTATTCTGACAGAGAGAGAGACTTCCGCCAAAGGCTCTACCACCTGACTTGAGGAAACATGTAGCGGTAAGTTTGAATGTTTGTTTTTTAGGTTCCATATGTTTTAAACATTTCCTAAGTCTCTTTTATTTTTTATTGAAGTACCTGGATTATTTTTAATTTAAGCTATTTTGTAATTAATCCTTCAATATTAATTATTAATAATTAATTAATTAATTTTAATTTATTTTATCAATTGGATGAACTCTAATTTGCCTAAAGATGATTATTTAGTATTTTTGTCTGTCTGATTGAATGCTTGTGTTAACAAATAAATCAGACGTTACTCAACAGTTACTCAGTACTTGAGTAGTTTTTTCACTCTTACTCAGGTAATTATTTGGATGACTACTTTTTACTTTTACTTGAGTATAATTTTTGGCTGCTCTGCCCACCTCTGTGTGTCTGGATGTAAAAACTTCATGGAAAATACATAAAAAGGTTCATTAAGAGACCAACATTCAGATCCAAACTCATGGACTTTTGTGCATTTACCTTCGAAATACTCCGTTGGTCTTCCACACGCCGCCTTCGTTGGTGACCTGCATGTACGTCCCAAACAGCATACAGTAGACGGTCCCCGCTATCCCAAAGTAGTCCGTCTGTGAACACAGAAACACCTCTGAAATACGCCGTTTTAACCGGTGAAATGTTCCCTTTTCCCTCACAGATTCTGCAGTAATGTCACCTGGTAGCTCCACGGTTTCCCGCTGAGCATCTCCGTGCACTGGAAGCCGGACGTCAAGCACTTGGCGGTGAACGCCGTGCCTTCTGGGAAAAGCTCCATGTCGATGCTCTGTCCGAGGTCGATGAGAACGAGGCCGTGGTCGACGCTCTCCGAGTCGAAACACTTGTTGTCCAGGAACCTGAAAAACGGCAAAAAGGAGGAGTTTCAAATCTGTGACGGATGTTTGCTGCTGATATGGGATGTCATACAGCTTCATGTCAGAAGAGGCGAACTGTCCCTTTAACAGTGGCTTTGAAGACGATCAGAAGACGACGCGCTGAAACGGTACCTCTCTCCCAGCATGAAGTTGTCGGGCTTGATGTCGGCGTGGATGATGCGGGCGGCGTGCAGCCGCTCCACCGTGTGCAGGATGCAGATGGTGAAGTACAGGACGAGCGGCTGAGGCATCACTTTGTCGCTCAGGGTTTTGTAGATGTTCACCGCGTTCTGAAAGGCGAGCCGCAGCATGTCAGAGCAACAGAAACACATCTTTACGTGAAGATAAAAACCAGCGAGGGGGTGAAACCGGACGCACCAGCAGGGTGCCGTAGTTGTGAAGCTCGCCGAGCAGCGCGCTGCCGTTGTGGAAGAGGTGGGCCGAGTGCACGCTGCTGCACAGGCGGCGCACGGCGGGCTGCAGCCGAGCGTCCAGCTGGGTGTGGATGTAGAACTCCCAGGGGTTGGCCGGCTTCTGGACCTGCGGCCAGCACGCACGTTTAAACGTTTAAGGTGAACATTCGCCACAGAAACTGGTGAAAGAAGCTTTTTTCATCATCCTTCTTACCTTTAAAACCTTCCTCTCGGAGGTCATGGGGTCGGTCACCTGATAAACTGTAGCAAAGGCTCCTTCCCCCAGAACGCAGTCAATTCGGAGGGACGCCTTTCCTGTCAGGAGGCAAACATTTGCACCGTTTACGGGTGTTTAACGAGCTAAACTTCAGACTTAGTGACAGTTAACAGCTCGTTTATGCTTCAACTGTCACAGTGCGAGGAATTAATTCATAACAGTCCAGTTATCATCAATGCTTTTTATGCATTTATGCAAGAAAATGTGGACAGAAGCTGTAAAAATGTGTTTAAAACTTAGAAAAAGTTATAGTAAGCTTACATCAGGTGGTTCTATCCTTTAAAAACCTTTATTTTATATCCTTTTATGTATTTTTAATGCTTCTTCCACTCCCTGCTGCAATGCTTTTATTTTATGTGAAGCACTTTGAATTGTTTGTACATGAAATGTGCTACAAATAAATTTAAAGTGATTTGAGATTTGATTTAAGAAAAGAGGAAACAGATAATCAGTCAGAGTTCTGATCGTGTTACTGCAGCTTCTTATCGGCAGGACAGAATGATCAGCTTAAAGGGAAAGGGTCCCCATCAAAGAACAAGTGTCTGCAGGCTCATGTAATGATGTTTATGCATCATGACAAAGTTTAGATTTGGCTGATATTCATGTTAAAGGGACAGTTCGCCTCTTCTGACATGAAGCTGTGTAACATCCCATATCAGCAGCATCATTTCTGAACATCTTCTTACCCCCTGCTGCGTCCTGTGAGCAGAGTTCCAGCCTCGTTTTGGTGTTGATGAAGGTAGTTCCGGCTAGTTGGCTGGGGTTTAAAAAATAAAGCGTTTTGCTTCTCAGAACAATATGCATTCAACAGAGTAATACATTTGCATCACAAAATGGTTCTCCAGGAAAAAGTCAGACCTCACAATCTCTTGGCCCTATTTTCTCTCCCTGCGTATCACTGCCTGCTGCGCAGACCGAGCAGCAAACACCGTAACAGGCGCGGCTGTCAGCAGTGATACGAAGGGAGAGAAAATAGGGCCAAGAGATTGTGAGGTCTGACTTTTTCCTGGAGAACCATTTTGTGATGCAAATGTATTACTCTTTTGAACGCATATTGTTCTGAGAAGCAAAACGCTTTATTTTTTAAACCCCAGCCAACTAGCCGGACTACCTTCATCAACACCAAAACGAGGCTGGAACTCTGCTCACAGGACGCAGCAGGGGGTAAGAAGATGTTCAGAAATGATGTTGCTGATATGGGATGTTACACAGCTTCATGTCAGAAGAGGCAAACTGTCCCTTTAATTAATGACCAAAGAAACGCATAAAAAGGGGAAATTAAACAGAAAACAGCTCCAGGTGTGGTCTGTAGTAGTTAATCAGAGATATGTGCATGTGTGTGTCAACAGGTGCCGACCTGGATGGGTTAAAAGCGGAGGACAAATTTCGTGTGTTTGCATGACCAATAGGGTTGCAAAATTCCCGGAATTTTCAAAGACGGAAACTTTCCATGGGAATCTAAGGGAATTAACGGGAATAAACTGTGAATAAACTGGGAAAATGAATGAATTGAATGGGACTTTGTGGAGATTTTTGGATGGCGGGCATTTCTGAATGAGTGGGGTTAGGGGATGGGTAATATTGAACCCAACACTCCTGTTTTTGTTCATCCATGAAACAAGTAATTAGAACGTGTTCTACTCTACTTACAAATAAATCTGTTGAAATTTTGTATGGATGTTTTCTTATGACTTCTGTTTATATTTATGCTTGGATATAATATATTCCCAGTTAGTTCTCCTAAATTCCTACATTAGTTCCCATAATTCCCATTATTCCCATGGAAAGTTTCCAATATGGAATATATCCAAAATTCCCAACTTCCCATGGAAATTTACCGGAGACTTTCCGGAAATTTTCCGCCCCTTTGCAACCCTAATGACCAATAAATCTGATCTGATCTTAATATGTGATTATTTCCTGCTGCTAAATGAGATATTTTAGTTGTCTTCATGCAAAGCCAGCTGCAGCCCGACTTCAGACGCCTGAAACGGAGGCGGGACTTCTTACCCATGCTGATGGTCATCTTGGGGCTGATGGCGGGGACGCTGCACGGCCAGCTGATGCAGCGGGGGTGGGCGGTGAGGGGCGGGCTGACTGTGGACAGCAGGTCAGAGATCAGCTCGTTGTCCCAGGGATCGGACACCAGCCGGGCCGGTTCTGCGCTCATGGACACGTCTGGACTCGCGGTGGGTTCAGACATGGAGACGTCCGGCTGCTCCGGACTCATGGGGGCGTCGGAGAAGGCCGCCGCCGATCTCCTGAGGCGACAGGGACTGAGGAAGGCGTCCAGGTCGGGCTCGGCGGTGGCCTCGGGGCTCCTGACCGTGAGCCAGTCTGGCTTCAGAGCGCATTCGGGGCTCATGGGAACGTCACAGAATTCCTCCTCAGGTCGGTCCAAATCTTCCAGGATCTGAAAGGCTTCGGTTTCGCGTCCCCCTGGGCTCAGAGGGGCCGGTTTGGGGGGCTGCTCCGGGCTGGTGTACACCTCCCAGCTGGGTCCGGCTGCCCTGGGGGAGTCGGCGGGACAGAAGGTCTGGTCCCTGAAGGTCTGGTCCCTGAAGGAGAGCACGGCCGGAGGAGGGGGCTGCACCATGGTGATGGAGGAGGTGGTGAGGCAGTGCTGGGCTGAGGCCAGCCCCTCGCCCACGATGGTGCCTTGCCTCGCCGAGGAGAGCCCCAGCTGGCTGACGGCCGTCTCAGAGCCCTTATCGTCAGACGGACTCTGTTCCATGATGGGGCTGAAGGAGGAGAGATAAAAAAAGAGATAAGAGATAAAAGAGATGAGACTTTTACACTGGAATAAAATGCCCCTCCAAAAATAAATAAGAAAAACAACAAATAAAAGAAGTTTTTGCTTGAAATAAGTAAAAAAAAATCTGCCAATGGAACTAGTGAAAATCGGCTTGTCGAGATTTCTTGAAATAAGATGTGATATTTGGGACTTTTGAGATAAAAACTGATCTTGAAATTAGCTTAAAAACCTCTTCAAATGTAAACAAGACATTTAAAAAGATATTCAAGATGTATCGTCTTCAAACAAGTCCCTATATCTGGCTGAAATGGTGCCAGTTAGGCAGTTGTGTCTTATATTAAGTGTAATGAGATATTTGGACTAGAAATGAGACAAATATACTTGGTAAGACTTGGATTTTTTCCAGTGTAACCTGAGACAAACGACAGCAAAACAACCTGAGAGACACAGACTGCCTCCATCAGGACCAGAGGTGGGTGGTAACGAGTTACATTTATTTGAGTAAGTTTTTGAAAACATTATACTTCTAGGAGTAGTTTTAAATCTCTATACTTTTTACTTTTCCTTGAGTAGATGTGTGCAGCAGAAGCTGTCCTCTTACTCCGCTACATTAGGCTACAATGAGCTGGTTACTTTTCTTCTTACCTCTTTGGTATTCTACGCCTCATTATTTTTATCCCCCCGCGTACGCCTCATTTTAATGTTTTATTCTGACAGAGAGAGAGACTTCCACCAAAGGCTCTACCACCTGACTGTGTTCCACCAATCAGACGCAGCCGTGCAGTCTGGTCACGTGACCGTACTCGATCTCAGCGGCGGGACGGGTTAGCTTTAGCATTAGCAGTCGTAGCAAACAAACAAAGAAACAGATGAAAAATGTCAGAACCAACGGTGGGAAATGAAGACACAGACGAGGCCTCATACTGAAAGCATGTTTACCTTACAAAGAGTGAGAAACAGCAGCTACATTATGTGTCTTCTGTGTCAACCAAAACAAACGCACATTTCAGCAGAAACTCAACATCTAACTTGAGGAAACATGTAGCGCTAAGTTTCCTAAACTCGTTTTTCCCCCATGGATAGGTGAATGTTTGTTTTTTAGGTTACATATGGGTTACATATGTTTTAAACATTTCCTAAGTCTCTTTTATTTTTTATTGAAGTTCTTGTTGCTTGTTTTTAAATTCATTTAAATTATTTCTTTATATTCTTTTATGTATTTTAATGCTTCTTCCACTCCCTGCTGCAATGCTTTTATTTTATGTAAAGCACTTTGAATTGTTTGTACATGAAATGTGCTATACAAATAAATTTGATTTGATTCTTGAATTTACCTGGATTATTTACTTTAAGCTATTTTGTAATTAATTAATTCATTTTAATTTATTTGATCAATTGGATGAACTCTAATTTGCCTAAAGATGATTATTTAGTATTTTTGTCTGTCTGATTGAATGCTTGTGTTAACAAATAAATCAGACGTTACTCAACAGTTACTCAGTACTTGAGTAGTTTTTTCACCTTTTTTACTCTTACTCAAGTAATTATTTGGATGAATACTTTTTACTTTTACTTGAGTCATATTATTCTGAAGTAACAGTACTTTTACTTGGGTATAATTTTTGGCTGCTCTACCCACCTCTGGTCAGGACTGAGAATGAACTGAGCTCTCACCCCCCATGAGACCGTCTTAATGTGGGGTTCGGGTTCAACCCTTAATGGACCCGAAGACAGATGGATTACCTGAGTTTTTTGGTCTGACGGCTGATGAAATCGTTGTTGTCAGCATCGCCGCCGTCACAGTTGATCTCTGAAGAGCAGAAATCAAAGGTCGAATATTAACGAAGACAAAAAGAAAGAGCAGATGGCGCCGAACGAAGTCCGGGTTCTGTACCTGGGTCTGGGAAAAAGCTGCCGTTGAAGGGAGTTTTGTGCGTGAACGGAGTGGAGACGAACTGGGCCAACAAGGCGAAGTCCGTGGTGCTGTTGGGACACGCCGCCAGCGAGTTAAGCGAGTTGAAGCGAGCTCCCCACATCGTGCTCTCGTCTGGGATCAGATCCGGGGGCGTGTCCTAGTTCAGTAAAAAGACATTTAATTCTGCTCGTTTGGTCATTTATCAACTCACACTGGAAAAAAATCAAAGTCTTACCAAGTATATTTGTCTCATTGAGTATCTCATTACACTTAATATCAGACACAACTGCCTAACAAGTTCTATTTCAGCCAGATATAGGGAATTGTTTGAAGACAATACATCTGGAATATCTTGTTAAATGAAAAAGTCTTGAAAACAAATTGTTTTGAGTCGGATTTCATATGAAACAAGCTTTTTTTTTTAACATTTGAAGAGGTTTTTAAGCTAATTTCAAGATCACTTTTATCTCAAAAGTCCTAAATATCACATTTTATTTCAAGAAATCTTGACAAGCCGATTTTCACTAGTTCCATTGGCAGATTTATTTGCTTATTTCAAGCAAAAACCTCTTTTATTTGTCGTTTTTCTTACTTATTTTTGGAGGGGCATTTTTTTCCAGTGCAGAAATGAAAATTAAAGCGTTTCCACGTTAGTTAAACGTGGAACTAACTAAGCCCACCTGAGGGGAGGGCTCCGTACGGGCAGTTAGCATAACGTCCGTTAGCATAGCGTCCGTTAGCATAGCGTCCGTTAGCATAGCGATCATTTCTACTCACGTTGGGCTTTTCCGTCTTCTGCACGGCGAGTTCAGCCAGAGTTCTGACCGGCTTCAGGCTGTCAGCCGCAGACGGAGCCGCACTGAACAGAACAAAATAACAAAAATAAATCTAATCGTTTACTTTTAAAGCATGATACCAAATATCTTTGCTTTTTCTTGATAATGAGACAGTTTTAGGTGCCTAAAAACATTACAAATTTGGACTCAAACTGGTGGATCTCAGGCTGGATGACGTCAGATGAAGGAAATTATTCACGAGAAGTCACAGAAGGTGACTAAATAACTGATAATAACTGAAAATTAGAAAGCCCAGCTAGCTTCAGCATACAGTCAGAGTGTCCGTCCTTCCTGGGGACCTGGAGCCCACATTTACCTGAGGTTCTCTTTGTCGTTGTCGTCCTGGAAGATGGTGAACGGGGCAGCGGCGGCGGCGTTGGTCAAGGAGAAGACGCCTTCTGCAAAATAAGAATTTAAAGACTTCAGTTAACTGGACAGAGAACAGCACGAAAAAACATAAAGTTGCCTTTTTTTTGGGACATTATGCTCAAGATAAACCAGCTTTCCCCACTTAAGGAGTGCCTCAGGGCTCCGTTCTGGGTTCCCTGTATGTGTTGCCTTTGGGGTCCATCTCCAGGAAACACATCCGGGTCCACAAGCCCATCAAACCTCTGCTGAGCCGTCTTAAAGCCTGATCACACAACCCCACTCTCTTCTTCCCTTCACTGATTTTAACGCTCACTTTTCAGGTTTTAAACGGACCGGCACCGCCCTACCTGTTAGTTGGTATTATTATTATTTATTCTATTTGCTTGTTTTTCCTTTAATTGTTTACATATCTTTTATACTATACGCTGTTACAACACAATAATTTCCCAAATTGGGATGAATAAAGTACTTCTCTTATCTTTAAGCTAACATTTTTAGTTATTTCTTTTAAAACTACATTTTGAATGTGCTCTATAAATAAACTTGACCTCGCGGTCACCTGCAGAACGAAGCTGCAGACCGTTCCAACTCTAAAAGACGGTTTTAGCTTCATCACATCCCGATAATTACTGAAATATCTCCGTCTGATGTGCATCTCTTTCTCTGTTCTGATCATTTCTGTCTGAAGTGTCATGACCTACAGTTCAGAATTAGGGCTGGGCGAGTTAACTCGTTATTATCGCATTAACTCGTTAATTATTTGACATTAACGCAGGTTTTCTGTTTTTTTTCTTTAAAAAAACTTTTTTTTGGTAGGGGGGGGGGGGGGGGGGGGCTTTTGTGCCTTTAATGGATAGGAAAGTTCAGAGAGACAGGAAGCAGGGGGCAGAGAGAGGGGGAACAACACGCAGCACAGGGCCGTTCCAGACTAAAATATCACTTAAAGGCAAAACACACAACTGATAGCAGCAAGTCATTCAAGGAAACAGACAGTGGAGCGAGGCTTCTACATAAAAACTACAGAAAGATGCTGATGTTAAAAGTGTGTTTGCACAACAAATGTTATGGCACTTTCATTCATATGGCAGCACATTTAAAATAAAGCTAAATGCTAAAAGCTATACACTACTTTTGGATTAATTTGGGGATTCTGCGTACAAATGCGATTAATCGTGATTAATCAGGGAAATCATGAGATTAATTAGATTAAACATTTTAATCGTTGCCCAGCCCTATTCAGAGTACACAAACACAGAAAGAACATGTTTATCTTCCAGTTTTTCTGGTTACAGAGGTCCCCAAATTCCGCCCATATGATCGGTGACCATGACAAGAACATTTTGTGTGAACTTTATGTGAACACCAGGCCTAAAAACATTCATTTTACAGAATGATTTTAGTTTTTTTTTTTACCACTTCTTTCCAGATATAAGTCCTTCTCAGCGGCGTGGAGCTGCGATGTGCTGCTGAACATGTCGTCCAGGAGAGTCGGAGCCTGGAACATGTCCATGATCACACCTGGAGCAGCAGAAAAAGAGTCCAACATATTGTGCTATACGGACATTGGAATCATTCACAACCACGAAAGGAGCTGACCAACTCACCCAGCGCCTCTCTGGTGTTGACGGTGGGCGACGGCAGCACCCTGGATGGCGTGGCCTGAACAAAACCCAGCGAGCTGTTGGGAGTGATGTGCGACAGGTTCGCCGTGGCTCCCTGTGACACTGAGGGGACACACAGAAGGTCTGAGGACGTCCGAACAGAGCAGGATCGGATAACTGAGCGGCTGGTTAACTCACCCTCAAGTTTCTCCTCAGCTGACTGACTTCCATCACTGAGAGAAAAGGAGAAACGGTCGTTTTTATTAAAGAATCCAACAATAATTCAACGGGAAGTCGTCTGGATGTGAAAAACTAAATAAATACACTGGAAAAAATGTACCTCCAAAAATAAGTAAAAAAACAACAAATAAAAGACGTTTTTGCTTGAAATAAGCAAAAAAAATCTGCCAATGGAACTAGAGAAAATCGGCTTGTCAATATTTCTTGAAATAAAATGTGATATTTAGGACTTTTGAGATAAAAGTGATGTTGAAATTAGCTTAAAAACCTCTTCAAATGAAAAAAAAAAAAAGCTTGTTTCATGTGAAATGTGACTCAAAACAATTTGTTTTCAAGACTTTTTCATTTAACAAGATATTCCAGATGTATTGTCTTCAAACAAGTCCCTATATCTGGCTGAAATAGCACTTGTTAGGCAGCTGTGTCTTATATTAAGTGTAATGAGATACTCAATGAGACAAATATACTTGGTAAGATTTAGATTTTTTTCCAGTGTACAAATGTTTCAAATAAAAAAAACCCTCATTATTAGTTATTACTCTGGAAACATGTCCTCGTATCGTAAAACAACTTAAGAAAGAACCAATTTAAACCTGGAAAATACGACTCAAGATTCAAACGATGGGTAGAAAACGGTGTAATTAAAAAAGGTGAAATGAAAACACGTGATCTTACAAATGAAGACGAGATGGAAAGATGGAATCTCAAGATGGAATCTCAAGACGACTCTGCCTTATATGTTAAGGATAAATGGGAAGAAATCCCGGGGGGGTGTGGTATAACACCCGGAAAACACATCCATTTATATATTTTTGTGTTTATGGTGGATTATGGCAGCTTCAGCCCTACATGTAAAAGCTCTAACCCTTAGAAATAACTTATTCTTGTGGCAGAAAAGGAAACAATTACTAAGAACCGGTGGATGCTCACAGCAGAAGACGTCCCAACAGTGGAAACAGGACATATTAGGTTAAAAATAAATAAATAAAAAATAAATAAATTTAAAAATAAAAAAAGGAAACAGGACATATTAGGTTAAAAATAAATAAATTAAAAATAAATAAATTTAAAAATAAAAAAAGGAAACAGGACATATTAGGTTAAAAAATAATAATAAATAAATAAAAAATAAAATTTTAAAAAAAGGGAAACAGGACATATTAGGTTAAAAAATAATAATAATTAATAAATAATAATCAATAAATAAATTAAATAAATAAAGGGGGGGAAACAGGACATATTAGGTTAAAAATAAATAAATTTAAAAATAAAAAAGGAAACAGGACATATTAGGTTAAAAATAATAATAATTGATCCATAATAATAATAATACTAATAAATAAATTAAATTAAATAAATAAATAAAAAACAGTACATGTCATGAAACCACATAAAAACTAAAATGTGCAGAAATTAGACTTTGAACAAGCTTAAAAAAAAACAAAACAAACAAAAAAATAAACACTGACCACCGTCTTTCTGCTTCAGATCCACAGAAAACGATCAACCTAACCAAACTTAACAGGCACTCACTGATGTGTGGCGTCCAAGCTGCCGTGCTGGACTCCAGCGTCCTGGAAAACGACGTCGGCGTTCGCAGCAGAGAAGCAGGCGGGTCTGATGAGCGCGGGGTCGGTCTGCTGGAAGCCTCCAGGCTGGACCACCGAGTCCTGGAGGACGGACGCTGACGCTCCTCCTGACTTTGGGAAACCAGCGCTCCCGTCAGGCAGGACAGAGGGATGATGGGATACCTCTGACCCCTCAGCGATGCCGTCGCCGTGCTGTTGGGGGGCGTCAGAGAAGGCGGCGGCCTCTTGGACGAAGGCCGGCTCGGTGTGTAATCTCAAACCGAGCGAGCGCCTGCTGCTCAGATGATTGGAGGGTCGAGGACGCCCGCAGGACGTCTGCAGAGCATCTGAGCTTCTTTGAGCTCCAGGTGGCTGAAATGGTTAAAAACCAGGTTTTAAACATGTGATTTCCTCAGAGTGAAGAAACGCCACATCAAACAAACCAGACTTAACTTTGGGATGTTTCAGGGTCACCTGAGCCGTCCCTAACTCGTATTGCAGTTAGAAATGTGACTGGAGCTCTAAAACCAATTTGAATTGGTTTTCCAATTCAAATTGGTTTGAATTGGATTACAACTGGTTGGAGTTGGACTACAACTGGTTGGAGATGGACTACAACTGGTTGGAGATGGACTACAACTGGTTGGAGATGGACTACAACTGGTTCAAATTAGATTATAACATGTTTGAATCTCACCAGCTGAGATGAGGTCCGGCTGGCCGGATCTCCACAGACCTCCAGCTTCTGGTTGATCTGCTCCATCAGACTCTTCAGTTTCTGGACTTGTTCCTCCTGCTCCCTCAGCTTTCTCTCCGCTTAAAGCAACATACACACAAAAAGATGCCTGTGACTGAAAAAGAAAGATTATTTTACAGATTTTCTGCCGCAGGTTCCCGAGCTGCCGACTCACTCCTTTCTCTCTGCTCCTTCTCCTGCAGCAAACGCAGGTATTTCCTCGCTCGGACCTCCTCGAAGCAGAACTCAGAGTCCTCACAAAGCAGCTCCTCCGTCATGTACTCGGACACGGTCTGAACGCCGGAGCTCTGACCGGAGGGAAGCGTCCCCGAGGTCTCAGAGCGGGACACTCTGTGGAGCACACGGGCCGTCAGGTGACATCACGACTCCATTTAAAGACATTTATATCACACGTGAACATTTTAGGCCCAGACACTGGTTGGAGTTGGATTACAACTGGTTGGAGTTGGATTACAACTGGTTTGAATTGGATTATAACAGGTTTGAATTGGATTGTTTCTCTGAAGTGCCTTGAGGTGACATTTGTTATGATTTGGCGCGTTATAAATAAAACTAAACTGAATTGAATCCCCTGGTGAATAAGACATGCAAACTACAATTTAAGAACTTAACTTAAAAAAAAAACTTTGAATCGACTTTTAAATCATATAAATACATAAAATTTACCATCATAATACTGTATGTGTAACAAATCAATTAAATAAACTCCAACTTGATTCTGCTGGTTTTAAGTCCCCAAAGTTATGTCAGAGTTCAGGAGCTTCTCCTCTGATCAACACCTGAAGCTCCAAACCTTTAAAAACATTAAACTCCCACTTACATTATCGTCATTCTATGTGCAGGAGGTTTGGAAGGACAATCCACTGACATCTACAGAAAAAGACACTGAGTATTAAAAGCGGATAATGGCGTCACTAAAACAATCATAATGAATATTCAGAGGGTTTCCCACCTTGTTCTGCTCCACAGTCTCTCTCTGGGAGGGCATCTGATTGGTTAAATGGGAGTTCTGCAAAGGACTTCGACCTCCTGCGCGATAAAACATTAAAATAAAACTGAGACAGAAGCTGACAAAATGCTATGAAGGAGAAAGAAACAGCTTTTTATTATAATTTTTCATAAACAAGCAGGTAAACATCATCTTACCGGCCACGGGCAGCTGGCTTCTGGTCCTGGTTTGAAACTGCCTGCAGATCAGAGGGATTCTTTAGTGAAGCTGTACACAGTCACACAGCTTTGGATAAGCTTCTAATCAAAAGGTTTAACCAGTGAAATATCAGCACAAAAGCCAATAAAACAGAGCAGAACAGTCTAATGCTTGTCGAAACAAACCAACAGTGTTGGGTCATTAAACTTTACCGGTATTCATGGAGAACAGTGTCCGCTGGCTGGGCCTGGTTCCCCAGGGCTTTCTGGTAGACTGCGTCGGCCTGATCGTTCATGCCTTTCTGTTCAAACTGCTGTGCCAAGGCCACATAAAGAGCAGCAGTTCTGGTGCCGACGCCTTTACTGAAGATGTGACTATACAGCGCGACGGGGTCCGAGTGATAACGCGCCTGCGAGACAGTTGACATGAAGAATTGTTCATGTAAGACTTCAGCAGTCCGTTCACGTGCCTGCTGTACAGTAATATCTCTTTCACACTTACACATTTGATGCAATGATTGATGTATCTGACGTCGTCTGCATATCGCTCAACATTCAGAAATCTCTGGACAAGACTGTCGAATACCAGTGACATCCCACCGCCGCTGTCAGCAGGAAGTCTCTGCTCCAGGAACTCAACGAATCTGGGAAGAGAAGCAGTTACACAATATCTGTTGGGTAGCTTAAGCCTTAAGAGTGTGTGTAAACATATTACAGTTTTATTAATATGTTTGATTTTTGGTAGTACGAACTACATCTCTAACATCTTAAAAATGGAAACAGAACAAACAAGCGAAAGTTAAAGAACTGACAACAGGAAAAGGTGACTGAGGATAATATTAGAGGTCAAATCTACGTTAAAATGGGTCTTGTGTGTGAATATTTCCTGGGTTCGTTACAGCACTTTGTGTCAACGGTGGTTGCTGTAAAGTGCTCTATAAATAAAGTTGCTTTGCTTTGCTTTGCTTGTCGACACCACTGTGTTAATCTAAAACTCTACCATCAGTCCAGGCTAACATTCAGTGGCGTGTTGTTTGCTTTTGCAACCAAATCTTTCCTCCGTTTGTCCCTGATTTTCCTTTTTATTTATTAACAGCACAGTGCATATTAATAACAGTACATCTGTGACATGTCAGAGTTAGCCAAAGGCTAGTTTTCATCTGTAGTCCTGGTGCACACTTGTACAATGGCACCCTAAAAAAAACATGGAATGTTAAACAATAAAATCATCAACAATTAAGAACAACATATAACAGTGTTAGTTCATAATGGAGAGAGCAACAGTGATGGTAGGAAACAGCAAAATACAAGTAGAAGTAGTTCAGCGGATCAGCATAGCTCTTCTTTAAGCACACGTAGCAGCAACAAAGCGTTTAATAAAAGCATAAAATCATCTCTGAGTATCAAGCATTGATAAAACCGATGAAAACATTTGGTAGATGCATGAGAATTTAACAAGCAGTGCTGAAACAGTGCTTTCATTTTCAGTCATTTTGCTTTGTGCATGCTGAGCCTGCATTTTAGATTCAGACAGAACTTTATTGATCCCTTTGGGAGGTTCCCACAGGGAAATTCTGATAGATTTAGCAACAAACCTGGAACTTGAGATATATTTAAAAAGCACAGGGTCTGATGCCAGCCTCCATCAGTTTCTCAACATAGCACTGGCCCTCTCTATCAATTCCCTGCCACTTCTTCACATAAAACTGTCTAAGATGCCACCACAAAAGAAAAATATGCCAGCAGCCTTTGATTCTCTAACAAACTTCTCGTAGAATAGTTAGAGAAGATTCAAAAGGAGGACTTCGACATGCAGTAAGTTCCCATCTCTTCATCAAAATTAAATGTACATTTTTATTTTTAGAGATCAGAGATCATAACTTTTATTGAGGAAGAGCGACCTGCTGCGTCTAAGCTTTGTTTCCTACATGAACACAGAACCTAATTAGGAAGAAAGAGAAAACATCTC
Source organism: Odontesthes bonariensis (assembly GCF_027942865.1). Taxonomy (NCBI): domain Eukaryota; kingdom Metazoa; phylum Chordata; class Actinopteri; order Atheriniformes; family Atherinopsidae; genus Odontesthes; species Odontesthes bonariensis. Next base: position 2,589,080 of record NC_134529.1, on the reverse strand, counting down.
CCAAATAGAAATAAACACTAAGCTAACAGTCAAATAACTCACTTGTCCCATGGATCCAGAGGGTCGTCTCCTGCATATGAGGTTAAACTGTCTTCAAAACACCTGAAAGGATACATTTAGGCTTAATTTAAGGGAGATAACAGCATAATTACAGCAGTTTCCTTTATAAATTAGTCATAATATAACGCCCTAAAGCTAACTAGCATCGGGAGGCTAACATTAGTTTCCGTTGGTTTTCTATTGAGACTTACTGTAAATACGTCCTGATATCCATTTCGGTTAAATCTGTAAATGACAGAAACAGAAACAGAGATTCAACTCGCGTTCTACGAACAATTTTTGGTCTAGATTACAAATTAATATATCCAGGAAACTTGCATCGTTCGTGTTGCTTCTCAACTCCAAACTGCTACTTTCCTGTTAGATTTTAAATTTCGCGCTCAGCCAATAGCGTCACGCCACGTCAGGGAACCACGCCCCCAACATGTGACGACACCAGTCTAAGTATGAATGTTGAAAAACAAGACAAAACAAAAAAGGAGATTATATATCTTTGTGAGGAAAAATATAATGTCGTTACGATTAATTTCTATGAAGTAATTTATATTTGATATTGAACAGCAGAAAATGTGACAGTAATGATTACATATAAGAAAATACTGCACAAGTTCAAATGTCTTTCTCTGTAAATGTTGGGTTTTATTGTAAGATAGAGGTTAGTTAATAGTTGTCCATGGTCAAAACTACATTCATGATAATAGTTTACCTCAAAACTATTATGTGATTTATTTGCAAACGTTTTATGCCGTCATTTATCAATTAAATATTGCTTTTATAAGAACATTTCTATAAACATGTTTAACATACCTTACATCATTTTAGAAACTGTGTAAAGATTTGTTTTAGTCTTGATACACTCAAGACGTGTTTATTTTCAACTTGTAGTCCTCAAATATGGTTAGGATTTGGTTATGAAAGGTAAAAATAGACAAAGATATGGATGATCTTATAGTTCAAGTGAAGAAACCTTGTCCTAGTTAGAATTCATGATCTGTGCAAGCAAAATGCTCATGGAACAAGCAGGAATACAAAACCAACAATCTTTCTGTATATATATATATATATATATATATATATATATATATATATATATATATATATATATATATATATATATATATATGTATACATGTATATATAATATAGGTATATATGGAATATGGAACAGAAAGATTGTTGGTTTCTGTTTCTGTTCCATATTTTAAATTTCATAAATTTCTCTTTCTCAAATTGATTGATTGATTTTTATTTATTTGTTTATTTCGTCATTTTGTCATTTATTATTATTATTAGTTAGTTGTAGTATTTTTTTTACTAGAATTAGTATTATTATTGTTGTTTTATTGTTGTTAATACAATCTTTGTAAATTTAAAAAAAAATGTTGAGCTACTTGACTAATTTGAATTTCCCCCATTGGGGGATGAATAAAGTATTTTTCTATTCTTTTCTATTCTATATACATATGGAACAGAAAGATTGTTGGTTTTGTATTCCTGCTTGTTATTATGTGATGTGATGCTTGTTATTATGTGATATATTATATATATGAAACAGAAAGGGGGGAAAAAACAACTCCCTGAAGGCCTAATTTGCGCATGCGCATTTTAACGCACCTATGTTGTTACCCGGATGTATGAAACCGGAGGAGCCCATGCAGAGCAGTTCAAGAAACCCCCTACACGCAAAAAGGAAAAAAGGCAGAGATCGCGACGTTACGTAGCTGCCATTTTGTGTCCCCCAGTGTAAAGAAACCAATTTGAACAACATCTGGCCCAAAATTGTCCTTAATTCGGAATACTATCAACACAGCGGATCAGCATCGTGGACCCAAGTTTAGAATTGCACGGTGGGTAACACACGAACACGAGTTTTCAGAAGTTTTTGCGGGGTTCAGTGCATGTTTGGATCCGTTGCACGACCGGCTAGCACTGGCCGCACAGCAGCTCGTTTACACGAATAGCCGGTATTTAGAGAAAAACAGGCCCTTTTTTTTGTTATGACCAGATGCTTTATGACTCGCTAATGTGCAACTAAGTCAGCTAAACCCCTGACACTAAATGCCTTTTAAACCGGAGAGGTTTTTAGTGAACGTTAGCTTAATGCAGTTTTCACCTCCATGCGGGCGGCGGAGAGGCAGGCCTGTAATTTGCTCTATTAGCAACAGTAGCTAACGGTTGCTAACAGTAGCTAACGGTTGCTAATAGAGGTGTGGTGGGTTTTTTTTTTTACCGGGCAATGCTTATTTGTTGCTGGTTTGAGTCCCGTTTTGTTTCTTTCTGGTTTCTGTTAAAAATGCCTTTGTTCTTAGACATTATAAATGAAATAGTCTCTGTACCTTGTACTTTTCCATGCAGGAATAGGAAGACAAAAACAATTGGGAAAGCCTGGGAAAGCAAGGGCAGATTCACACACACACATTATTATTATTTTTAATACAACTTTATTTTGCTTTACAAGATGCAAAAACATGGCAAGTATCATTAATAATAAATAAAGAGAAAGAGAGAGAATATACCAGGGGACATGAACAATGAGGATTACACTGAGTTAAAGATTTCAAAGTGGGAGACTATATTTATAGTGTTGATAGCTTTCTTGTTATTAGAGGAGGAAATTGACTTGAAATACATCTGAAGTTCTATTATGAAAGCACAAAAATTGGGTTTCACTTTGGCAAATTTACATTTGTGGATGAAATACTTAGCAAGAATTAGAATTAAATTAATTAAAAAATATTCTTTTTCAGTGGGAGCATCACTCTTTATAAAACCAAAAATGACATTTTGCAGAAGGAGCTCAAATCACAGCATATATTATCTAAAATAAATCTACAAATGTCTTGCCACAGCTTACGGGTATACTGTATTCACATTTCCAAAACAGATGAATAATGGTCTCAGTATGAGTGTCACAAAAGGCACACTAATAGAGGCACTAATAGCAAAAGTTGCTAATAGAGGTGTGGTGGGTATTTTTACCGGACAATGCTTATTTGTTGCTGGTTTGAGTCCCGTTAGTTTCTTTCTGGTTTCGGATATTGATGTTGAGCCGCGTTCGCAGAGGTGTTGTCACCGTTTCACGTTAATGTCAGTTTGCGTCCTCTACCGAGCCCGCAGAGTTGGACGATGGCGCCAAACTTCTTGATTTGGTGTTGTTGCATGCATTGGTGTTGTTGTTGCATGCATTGGTGGTGTTGTTGCATGCATTGGTGTTGTTGTTGTATGCATTGGTGTTGTTGTTGTATGCATTGGTGTTGTTGTTGCATGCATTGGTGTTGTTGTTGTATGCATTGTTGTTGTTGTATGCATTGGTGTTGTTGTTGTATGCATTGGTGTTGTTGTTGTATGCATTGGTGTTGTTGTTGTATGCATTGGTGTTGTTGTTGCATGCATTGGTGTTGTTGTTGTATGCATTGGTGTTGTTGTTGCATGCATTGGTGTTGTTGTATGCATTGGTGTTGTTGTTGCATGCATTGGTGTTGTTGTTGCATGCATTGGTGTTGTTGTTGCATGCATTGGTGTTGTTGTTGTATGCATTGGTGTTGTTGTTGCATGCATTGGTGTTGTTGTTGTTGCATGCATTGGTGTTGTTGTTGCATGCATTGGTGTTGTTGTTGCATGCATTGGTGTTGTTGTTGTATGCATTGTTGTTGTTGTATGCATTGGTGTTGTTGTTGTATGCATTGGTGTTGTTGTTGTATGCATTGGTGTTGTTGTTGCATGCATTGGTGTTGTTGTTGTATGCATTGGTGTTGTTGTTGCATGCATTGGTGTTGTTGTTGCATGCATTGGTGTTGTTGTTGCATGCATTGGTGTTGTTAGTAACTTAGATGTACTGTCGTGTCCCTAGATGTCTGGAGACATGGCCACAGATCATGTAAACGGGAACGGCACGGAGGAGCCCGCGGAGGAGCCCATGGACACGACAGCAGTGGCGAGCCACTCGGAACACTTCCAGGCGTTATTGGAAGCTGGTTTACCTCAACAAGTCGCTGAAAAGCTAGATGAACTTTATGTAGCAGGTAAGTCTGAGCTCCATCTCTGCTGTTTGGTGTCACCACACTGTTGAAAGACATATCCTGTCAGATATGAGATAATGGAGGGTTATCTTGAGTATTTGTGCTGCGACAGTGCTGCTTAGTTTATTAGTATTATTATTATTATTATTATGTTGAAGGCAAATATCTTATTTATTTGTGTTTGTATAGATTCACTGTTATCCAGCAAAGTTATCGTGATGACTACAAGAACAACCTCCCTGTAGTTTAAACATTTCACCAAGATAAGGAGAAGCTGATGTGTTGTTGTTGGACTTGTCTGAGCTTTCTTAAGAATATTATCCCGGTGACGTGTTCAGTTAAACTTCTTCTGCAGAAAGCAGTGAGTTGCAGACTGCTCCATGATAAAGTTAGGGCTGTAAAACATTTCCCAGCTTTAGAAACAAAGCGGCACATATCAGAACTTCTGTTGTGTATTCAGCAGAACTAAATGGAAATCTAATGGAAGCTACCTCTGATCTGTGGGTTGCTTTGTATATTTTCTCATTTTTCACTAACTTTGCCGTGAGTTATTTAGCATTAAAACCACAGTAAGAAAGCTTTCCATCGCAAATAACTCGGCCTTTGTTGTCTTTCTGAACGTATGCCTTCAGAGGCATATCTTCTGCTGCTTCGTATAGAAATCGGGTTGAATGCGCTTCATTGTAGAGGCTTGAGGAACGCAGCCAGCTGATAGAAACGATGGAGAATCTGTTTGAACTTTAAAGTCTGAGCCGGAGCTGGCAGAATAACAGAAGTTATCTCAACTTTTTTCTTTCTTTTTTCAGATAAGAATGAGTTGGAAGCATTGATTAGTGCTTTTTTATTTGATCTTTTATTATCACGTCTTGTAGTATGAGTCGTACAGTGACAGTGTATTTATTTTTGATCCTTTCCCCAGGCCTGGTAGCACATAGTGACCTCGATGAAAGGGCTCTCGAAGCCCTGAAAGAATTCAACGAAGAAGGAGCTCTACAAGTGCTGGTTCAGTTCAAAGAGAGCGATCTGTCGCACGTACAAGTAAGTTTCCTCATCTGAGAGACGGTGATAAATGTTTTTTCTGACTCCTAAAAGTGTGGTTAAATACTTAAATTTCTTTTCCAGAACAAAAGTGCCTTTCTCTGTGGGGTGATGAAGACTTACAGGCAGAGAGAGAAACAGGGCACAAAAGTTTCACCCGTCACTAAAGGACCAGACGAGGCCAAAATCAAAGAGCTCCTGGACAGAACCAGCTACACACTCGATGTTACAACAGGTCAGCGAAAGTATGGTGGACCCCCACCCGAGTCTGTGTACTCGGGCACCCAACCAACCGTCGGCACAGAGGTACAGTCTGTCGTGTTTTTGAACGTGTGTCGGTCAGGGCTTGAGTTGGCTTTCTTTTATAGCTAACAGAGGAGATGCCATGTTAAAGCAAAGTCTGTAGCCAAACATATCTTTCACTTTCAGACCTGGTACACTGTTGGAAATAATAACAGGGTGGCCGCGGGTCCTTAAAAAGTCGTAAATCAATTTTCCTGAAAATAAGACCTTAAAAAGTGTTAAATTGTCTTAAATTCAGATGGCATGGGTCTTAAATATTTGTGTATTTTTCTTTTTGCTCTAAAGGAACAGTACTTTATTTTTTTTTAAATATATTTACTTGATTTTATAAGCATTTGTTCATGGGACTTAAATGTTCTGAAAATATTGTAATTTAATTTAGGACAGTGATGACATTTTTGTGATCTTTTCGCATGACACACATTTAGCCGATGTTCTTAAACTCAACCGTCATTTTACCATACTGTCAGTGTGTTAACTTGGTATTTCCATCGTACGTTTGGTCTTAAATTTCATTTAGAAGTGGTATTAAAAGGTCTTAAATTGAACTTGTTTATACCTGTATACACCCTGAATAACCTCAAAGGGCAAATGTTACAACCTTTTGATTTGACTATTCTTTCTGCTGAATTTTTATTTTATTTTTTATTTTTTTAAAGTTCCCAACTTCTGCCTCTAGACTTTAAGAAATCCTTCTGTCATTAAAACAACCATCACACTTGACCGCTGGGTTTCTAAATGTTCCTTTTTCTTGTAGATTTTCGTTGGAAAGATTCCTCGAGACTTGTTCGAAGACGAGCTAGTTCCTCTCTTTGAGAAGGCGGGGCCCATCTGGGACTTGAGGCTAATGATGGACCCCCTGAGTAGCCTGAACAGGGGCTACGCCTTCATCACGTTCTGCACTAAAGAAGCGGCCCAGGAGGCGGTGAAGCTGGTAAGTTTGTCAGGAATCTTTTAACGACGCTCTCTTCCTGCTTACTTTGAAACAACAACACGGATGGAAATGTCCTTTGTCCCATTTCACATCAGACAAGCCCCAAACCCATTTTTATTCCCTGGCTTTTAACCCAGCATGAGACTCTGTTTCTGTTATTGTTTTTACATTGTTCTTTTGTTTTATGCCTTATATTTCGTGTTGTTACTCTGTACAGCACTTTGTTTCAGCCACGGCTGTTTTAACCCGCCCTACCAAAGCCCCAAAATAAAGCAACTTAATTGAATTTTAAATCCAAAATCTATTTTGTATGATGAAACCACCTGTTATTTATCTATTCAACTCAATTCAATACATTTTTTATCATGTATTTTTTGTTACACAATACAAAAAGACAATTACCAGTTTTCAGAATTACACTTTTTTTTTCTTTCTTTTTTTTACCACAAACCAACTGTCAGTTGGACCAACAATTTTCTTGTTTTCTCAGTTTTCTTTTACATAATAAAGGTTTATTATTGCTATTATATAGTTTCAACAATTTTTATTGAATTATCATTTTTAATGAATTATCGAACAGACAGCAATAATAATAATGAAATAAAATGAGTAATAGATAAGTACATTCAGATGTCTTAAGAAATATACATATACAGTATATATTTAAAAAAGGATAAATAAAATAAATAAATGTGTAAATAGTAGTAATAATAATGATAATAAGGGTAAAATAGAGTAAAGTAAGATTAATTAAAAGATAAAATAAATAAATGAATAAGTAAATAAATAAAATAAAGTAAATAATAATAATAATAGTTTGGAGAGGGAAGGGGGGGGTTATTGCTATTATATAAATTTGAAGTAATTACTTCTGAATTAATTATATTGAAAGTGGAAAAAAAACAGTGAACTTTTTTCTGGTGTTTAAATGTTTTTATAATTCACGGGTCAAAAATGACCCAAAAGGCAATCTTTGTACCCTAGTGGTGTACAGCCCACATGGAAACATGAACAAAAATAAAGTCTGACTTTTTCTAATGATGGGGTCCCTTTAGGAAAAGTTGGAAAAAGATAGTTTAAGGTATTTTTTTCAACAGCTGAACATGGTGGTGGCTCACTTTGGACCCGCAGGACAACAGGAGGGTTAAAGGGCTTTATAAATAAAGTTATAAAGTGTTCATGCATGATAATCTTTAGCCGTTGTGTGTTTTTTACAGTATAATAATCACGAGATTCGCCCTGGGAAGCACATCGGTGTGTGTATATCGGTCGCCAACAACAGGCTATTCGTCGGCTCCATCCCTAAGAGTAAAACAAAGGAGCAAATAGTGGAAGAGTTTTCTAAAGTCACAGGTAAAAGCTTCGGTTTGTAAACCGCTGACTCCGCCCGTCCCGATTCAGCGTAAGTCAGCTGGACCCGTTTGCTCTGTTTTTCCAGAGGGCCTTAGCGACGTCATACTCTACCATCAACCCGACGACAAGAAGAAGAACCGAGGCTTCTGCTTCCTGGAGTACGAAGACCACAAAACGGCCGCCCAGGCGCGCCGGCGGCTGATGAGCGGGAAGGTGAAGGTGTGGGGCAACTTGGTGACGGTGGAGTGGGCCGATCCCATCGAGGACCCCGACCCGGAAGTCATGGCCAAGGTGAGCCTTAAAGTCTGAATAACGTGGGAAAGGCATCCGGCTCGGAGGCTGACCTCGTCTCCGTTTTACAGGTGAAGGTTTTATTCGTGAGAAATCTGGCCAACGGTGTCACAGAAGAGCTCCTGGAAACGTCCTTCAGCCAGTTCGGAAACCTGGAACGAGTAAAGAAGCTCAAAGACTACGCCTTCATTCACTTTGAGGAGCGGGACGGTGCCGTGAAGGTGATTATTCTTTACTTTCTCTCTCTCACACTCGGGTTTAACGGCTGTTCTGGGCCTCTGGAAGGATTTTTTTTTTAAAAGCTGCGTTCAGTTTTCCAGAGTTGCAATGAAATCTGGACAAATCTTGGTTGTTTTGTGAGTTTTCCAGGCTGTTCCAACCCTTAAAGCTCTGAGGTTTAATTAAAGAAACCTTAGAAATGAGATCAATGGAAACTGTAAAGAGTGTGACCCAAAGTTTGATGGTGGTAAATTTTCTCATGACATCACTACGTGGTGGCACCATCAACTTCTCCACCCGTTTTCCTTTAATGATGAACAAAGCTGCTCCAAATCATGATCTTTTTCATGTTTTTGTCATTTTATCCACATAAAAACAACAAATGTCGGTAAGAATCAGTAAAACGTGGGGTAACCATGGCGATGAGGCAGAACGACGTACGGTTCGGTCGGACCGCATTATGGAAACGGCACGAATGTCTCTACGAAGTTAAAGTTGAGCTTATCGGTCGACTTCATTGTTGATAAGAGTTTCCACCAGATGCATGATGGGAAATCATCTCTTTGTTTTTGCAAAGATCTGGGCTGTGTTCGAAACCGCATACTGATCGATCAGACAGTATGCAGAGCGTTTACCCACAATGCATTTCGCTCCTGCCCGAGCTGAAATCAGCAGGCCTGAAGCTGATTTCTCTTAAGCTCTAAACTCTGTAAACTTTAGCAACATTTGAAACATTTTCAGGTGAGAAAGTAGTCGTTTAGATCCCCAACGTGTTGAAAACCTGACAAAATACCGGCTGTTTACAATTTTGTTCCCACGAATTCGGCGCTACTAAAGCTAGCCGCAGTGAGCTAACGCACTTCCTGTTATTTTCACAAATAAAATACCCGTTGCCTTTTATCATAGGGAAAGCCATTACCATACAATTGGTGCTTTTGTTTTGAAAACAGGAAGTGAACCTACCCTCGTTGTAGCTAGCTTGAAACTGCCATTTTGACAGGAAATGGCGATCGGCGACGTCACGTTACGTTGCATCTTGGGTAGTTTGAGTATGAGTAGTAACCTCATGATGCATACCCAACATTTAGGAGAATCTAGTATGCATCCGGGAACTTCTGCTTACTCAAACTCGCATACTAACTCAAGAAGTTAGTAGGAGAAGTATGCGGCTTCGAACACAGCCTTGGAGTCTTTGCAGAATCTTTACTCATTGAGACGTTTCTTTGGTCGTCCGGTGTTTGGGACGCATCGGGAGAATAGATTTTGGGGACTTTTGCCAACTTGTTGAACCGTCTTTGTTGTTCCTCGCAGGCGTTGGAAGAAATGAACGGGAAGGAGCTGGAGGGGGAGCCCATTGAGATTGTTTTTGCCAAACCACCCGATCAGAAAAGGAAGGAGCGCAAAGCCCAGAGACAAGCAGCTAAAACGCAGATGTAAGTCCCGTGTCTTTGCTTCTTTGAGCGAAACTTTTGTTTCATTTAGAATATTTATCGTTAGTTGGCTCTATCTCCATCAGGTACGATGACTATTACTACTACCCCCCTCCTCCCCACATGCCTCCGCCCGTCAGAGGCCGAGGCCGAGGCGGCAACCGGGGCGGTTACGCCTACGCTCCCGACTACTACGGTTACGAGGACTACTATGACTACTATGGCTATGACTATCCCAACTACCGTGGCGGCTACGACGACCCGTACTACGGGTACGACGACTTCCAGGCCCCGAGCCGGGGGCGAGGCGGCAGCAGGGGCGCCCGGGGCGGAGGCTCGCCGGGCAGAGGACGCGGTGGCGTCGCCGGGGCACCCAGAGGCCGGGTCGGCTTCTCACAGCGGGGCGGACCGGGACCAGGCCGCGGCGGGCGTGGAGCAAGAGGAGGCGTGCTGCCGAGAGGGCGAGGAGGGGTACGTGGTGCGCGGGGTGGCCGCGGTGGAAATGTAGGAGGAAAGCGCAAAGCTGATGGGTACAACCAGCCAGATTCCAAGCGTCGCCAGACCAATAATCAGAACTGGGGCTCTCAACCCATTGCTCAGCAACCGCTGCAAGGTGGTGACCATTCTGGTAACTATTCCGGTTACAAATCTGACAACCAGGAATTTTATCAGGATTCTTTTGGGCAACAGTGGAAGTAAACCAGTAGGGCTCTGATCACGGCAAAAAAAATTTCGTGTTTTTATTGTTTTTGTCTTCTTTTTTTATATATATATTTTAAGACTTGATCCGATTGGCCCTCAATCCCATATGGTTGCCTGCATTTTTTTCCTTTTTTTCCTCAAAAAAATTGGTGACATCTGGCAAGATATCTTTGTACATATTTTAATAATCTGCTTGGACTCGCAGCGTAGTCACACTCCCACCTGTTTCTGGCGAACTGCTTCTCTTTTTTTTATTTGGGTTCTTTTAATCATTTAAGATGGTCGAAAGCATAAAAAAAATAAAAATCTATTTTAGATGCAGATGTGTGCTGGAGCTGTCTATTTGGCTAAAGCTTCATGTGTTTTTAGAACTTCTGGTTTCCATGTTTTAAGTAGCTAACAGCAACAAAGCATTTGTCTCCTAAACATGTATTTAAAGCAGCTGAAATTACAATTTGTATTGTCAAAGTAATGCGTGTCTTGTTATGAAAAAAAGAAAAGGAAAAAAAAAAAATACAAAAGGACCCCTGCAGTCCTATTTTTGGCTTTACATTTTGGCTTGTATTCTTTGCTGTTTGTCTGCTTTAATAAACATACACGCACACGTGTACAAAACTTCAAATTGTGTTGAAAATTCATGTTTCGGCAAATTCTCTCTTCAAATTTCCTTCAAATTTAAGGCTCCTTGTGGAAGAAAATGGACTAAAGGTTTGCCAATGTTGGCCACATGCTACAGTGTCACCTTGCATGTCACCTTACTTCTTTACTCTGTATGTGTAGTGACATACTCCATCCTTATGAGTTCCTCATGTCCAAAAAAAAAACATAAATGTCTCACAAATTGGTGTCCGAAATTCACCGTCAGTGCATTATGGGGAGTAAGCCCCGCCCCTTCTGTCAGCCGGGGGAGGGAGTCGAAGCACAATTTGATTTTAGGCTCTCAGAGTGAAGCTTTTCCTTGTCCCAGAAGGATCTTCCTTGCTTTCCAAAGCCTGGATACTAATCTTGCATGTTCTGTGGAGGCCTGGGTGTGCTTTTGTGGGAGAAAACTGCTTTGCATGAGTCGCCTGTAGGTGTTCCTTTTTTATTTTTCTTTCGTTCCTAGCTCTTAATGGCTGCTTAACCCTCACCCCTCCTTGTTTATCCTCTCTGCCCGTCCACTCTTCACCCAGTTTTCCGATCAGAACCGGCTTATTTTCCAGCTTGACGTGCATGTTTGTCCGTCTGCAGCCCTCCGTGTGGGGGAGTCAGAGCAGAATATGAGTGTGTAGAAGTGACACCATCCTGTTTTCCCTTCTCTAATTGCTTCCTTTTGTTACCCGACTAGCAGGAAAAAGGGGTCGAGGCTGGTCCTGACGCGTTGCTATGAAGACTGACGGGCGCACGGCGTTGCACACTGCGGGCTGCCCGGCGAGCGCACGGTAAGGTCACCTGACTCAGTGGTCCAAAGGTATTCCAGCCTTCTCCAGGAGCTACGATCGAGGATAATCAGAAGAGCAAAACTTGTTTTATTTTTTTGTTTTTGTTTTTGTAAAGAGCTTAAAGCCCCGCCCCCCCCCCTCCCTGAGATCAGGAGTCCTCGGCGGACATCCTTCTGGATAAAGCTTTGGAGTGGTTCCGTAGGACTCGGCTTCCACGACCAACTCGACTCGATAATCTCCGATTATCACCTGGCGTGGAAGGCCGGGCGTTCCAGCGAAATGGTTCGTTAACTACCTCAGTTTCACGCCAGCTGTCCGGTTTTGTACTTGAGGAAACTGAGGCAGCGTTCGACCCCCCCTCCCTCCCCCCGTCCTCGCCACCTCAGGTTTGCACAGGCAGCGGCGACACGCCACTTCGTTGGGAGGCTCCGAGACGCTCGCTGCTCGGCGAGCCTTTCAGTTTGTCATCAACTCAATGACTCAATGATGTCGTGGAAGAGCCTGGAAACCAGCCGCGCTTTGTCTTCCATGATGGGACGACTGTCTTAACTTTGGTTTTTGGCCCAGTTCAGACCCGGCGCTCACCTTCCAACAGCCGCCATTTCATCATTAAAACCTCTCAGATTCGCCCGAGTTGTGTTTAACGTTGAATTTTTATCAATAATCTGAGACGAAGTAAAGGAGCATAAACTGCTCTGCTTCACAACTCATGTGAATTTGACTGATTTTACTCACGAAACCGTGAGTGTATCACAGAAAACTGAAGAATAAAAAGGGTCCCAATGATCCAGTTTAGTTAAAGTTTTAAGCCAAACTTCAGGATAAAATGCAGCTTTTAGACTGATGCTGCCAGAATCTGAATCCTCACGTTTATAAATGGTTTATATGGTGATGAATAAGAAAAATAACCATATAGAATGTGAAATAAATGTTTAAATAAATAGTTTAAAGTTACTTTTTATTTACTTTGCCATTCGGTTTTTAATTTAAAACCTTTTGTAATTAGAATTTAATTAATCCTGTCCCTTTACATCATATCGATCGATTTATTTACTCCAGCTGATTGAATTCTTTATTTTAGTTTTATTTGACATGGAAACGGTGAGAAACGGAGACGTAAAAGCATCTATAAATGGATTTATTCCACTTTCCGTATGATTATTTTGGGGATAATATGGTTTTTCATCAACTTTCAGTGGCATTTATCACCACATAGACGTATTATTTCAGTCATTTGTGTCTTGGTGTCGGATTCTGGCGGTTTCAGCCCTCCACAAACAGCCAGGTGAAGCCAGATGAGGTGTTTACTCTCAGCTGGCTGTAAACGAGTTTGTTTGGATCGAGTCCCATCCATCCTGCAGCTTTTGACTCACTAGGGCACCGGGTCAGAACTGGGTCTCTGTTTCCACTGATGTCAGGACGTCTCGGACCTTCTGCTCCGTCTGAAACGCTGACATCTGGTGAAGCTGCCTTTTTATTTAGTGTCTCGGAAGCCGTTTGCACACACGCTGGAGTTCTGGGGGTGTTCTGGAGTGTGAGAACGTGGACTCCTCGGGGATCCTCGTAGTAAAAGCTCCAGAACATCAGCCGGTGAGACGAAGTTTGTTCGTTCTGCTGCGACAGAAACGAGTTTCGACTCGTCTCCTGCAGGAAAAATTGGCTGAACAGCAACAAATCGTCCAGAAAATCTCCAGCGTTGGTGTGGAAACGGCTCCAGCAGAAAGCAGGATTATGTTTCACATTGTATGTGAATGACGACTGATGATGATGTCATACTGGTTTTGATCCATATGTTTTCACTCTGCCATCAATTATCCTGGAAATCAGAATATTAAGGAGGAACTTTTGTCTTTTTAGAGGAAGAACTTTGCATTTTGCTTTAATGGGAGCATGAACTGCTACGGAGCCTGAAACATTACTTTATCCAAGACGTGGAAGCGAGTTTTCAATTGTACATTTTAAAGAAAGTAGAAATCTAAAGGAAAAAGTTTGGAAATGACCTACAAATCCCTCTGCGTGTCTCTCAGACGACTGTGCCCGGAACATTGGACACTTTAAATCTTTAAAAATAACTTGAATATATTTGATATATTTAGCCTCATCTAAACAAGTGATTAAACATTCAAATTTTCAGTAGCTACTCGATACGTTCGGATGTTACAGTTACGAACTGATACCTGATGTCTGAAAGGCATTCTGGGATTTGGAGTTCACCCTGCATCAGATATCTGCTGTTGGATTTCCTCTTTTTAAGCGCTTTAAAAAACAGGATTTTAACCCCCATTAGTGTTTATTTTTCTGCCTTTGTGACTTTTGCCACCGAACCCAATGTCCTGACTCATGTTTAACCTTCAGTTCTGATGATTGTGCAGCTTGTTCATCTTTATACCCAGTTTGTGAAAAAGAGGCAGCGTTTATTTCTTGTTTTTAAACTACAAACTGACCCTGATTGGATCTCCAATGTTAAGGGTTGAATTATTTTTATTTTTTTGTGTGTTTTGTTTGCAGTCTTTGCAAATTAAATGTTTTATACTGCACAGTGAGGTGAGTTAGACCTATTTTTCTAATAAAGTTATTGACTTTAACCTGGCTTGTGTTCTTTTATTTAAGTCTACATACATTTGAATGAAGATCCTTCTTTGTTTTGGATGTGGTTAAGTTCAGGATTTAGGTAAAAAAAAAACGTCTTTTTAAAATCTAGTTTGTTCACACATAAACTAAAAGGCCAAAAACAAAGAAATACATTTGTTTTGGTGAATAAAAGGTACATTTCCGGAGTCCTGCAAACCGACCAAAACAAATTGATCATTAAATCGGAAGTGACGTTGTTTGGATTAAGGGTTGCCATGTCCAAATTAGGAAACCGCTTATCGTGCGTTCACGTTTTAGTTTTCTATTTTTTTCTGCATTCTCGACATTTAACACTGACATGTAATTCTATAATGTTTTTATTAAGTGTGTTTTCAGTGTAACTGGTCGGAAAAAGAAAGATTCACTGTGTGATTTATGTATTTAATGGACATTTATTTTTAAATATTCACGAACTTCTCTGGTGTTTATCAGCAGCCACAAACTTAACCATAAGTAGATAAATATCTTCATTTTTTTATAGAACTAAATGATTAATTAAAACTCTGTTTATCTAATAATTTGTTTGCCATTGAGGTGATTTCGGAAAGATTCCAACACGTCCGTTGACTTTTAGAAGAGGCGTAGTTACGTTCTTCTGTCGGATCTGGCAACCCGCAGGTCGGATTAGAAAACATTCCATCTGTGGGGAAGTAGGCTGGGACTTTGAAAAGTGTGAAAGATGAAGCGAAAAACTTTTTAACTGGAGGAAGTTGTGTTCGTTTGGAAGCGGTCGGGCCAACAGTTTGAAGACGGCGCGTCTTTAATAAGATGTGATTCGGTAAATGAGGGAGTTACTCGGTGGTGTTTGGCTGTAAATCGTTTTCGCTGCCGGTTGAAGCTAGCCGTTAACGGCTAAACTTCTGCGTCAACGTCAACGGCCAACGTCTCTGCAGTTTAACGTTAACGGCTAAACTTCTGCGTCAACGTCAACGGTCAACGTCTCTGCTTCGGTGAAAATGGATGTTTTTAAGGCGCCAACTTGTCCCTGACAAATGTGTCTCCCTGTGTTTCAGAGGCTCCGGTCCCGGGATGGCAGGTATTTTGACGTACGTGGGGGGTCTGAGGCGGGGGCTGAAGGTTGACGTGCTGCGGGAAGCCGGGCGTCAGTATCCGGTGTCCTGCTGCCTGCTGCTGACCATGCTGACCATGACGGTGCTGCTCAACAGGTGAGTCTGAACCAATAAGACGAAACACTCACAGGCATGAAGGGTGTCGTCATCATCGTCGTCATCATCTGCTGTACCCTGGCTGGGTCACGTGATGTGGACGTGGGAGCCTTGTGTGACGCGTTCCGCGCAGAACTCCTTAGAGTTATCAGGACATTTAAAGACTTTGCAATGTACAAGTAATTTAGGCAAAATTGTGAGTTCTTCTAGTGATTTAAATTAAAAGAAGACAACTAGCACGTTTCATCGGCATGCTTTATTTCTATGTGCGATGTTGTTTAAAAGTCTGTCTCTGTTTCCTTCCAAGTTGTTCTCGTCACGATAACTTTCTTCATACAGAATTTTGCTTTGATATTACAAATATGACATAAGATGTGATCAAACTGAAGGGCTGTTTACCAAAAAATCTGTGCAAACAATATGAGATGAAAAACAGGTGGAATCAGGAAAGACTTTCCAATAAATGCATGTTTTAAATGTAAATGTACTTTATTTATACAGCCCTTTGCAGACAGTCCTTACGGTGTACCAAAGTGCTTTACAGCAGGTAATAAATAAAGACAAGAATAAGTAAAAACAAATAAAAGAACAGTGAAAGCAATAAAATACAACAAAATCGAATAAGATAAAAGTGCCATCATACTACTATTAAAAGCAATCCTAAATAAGCAGGTTTTTAGCCTGGATTTGAAGAAGCGAATCTTTAATCTCCCCTTAAAACTCCTTGGGTTTTAGGGTTTAGGGCCTTTTCCCCCTCTGAACTTAAACCATGACTCTGGAATAAGTAAAAGTCTTCTGCCAGAGGATCTCAGACTACATACAGGCTCATATTTGACTAAAAGTTCCTATAGATAAGAAGATGAAAGGCTTAAAAGGTGAATGGTGATATTTTTAAATGATTTAAAACCTACTGGGAGTAATGGCGTGATCGGTTCCCTGACCCACCTGCGCCTGAATGCTGTTCCTCATCCCCCTGCAGCTACCTCCACATCCTGATGGTGTTCTGGTCACTCCTGGCCGGCGTCATCACTTTCTACTGCTCCCTCGGCCCGGAGTCGCTCCTCCCAAACATCTTCATCACCGTGAAGCCGAGGAACAAGGTAAGGCACGCGTCCCAGAAATAGATCCTCCGTAAAGATGTGAAGGCAGAACATGTGGTGACTGTTGTCTCCAACAGCTGCAGCAGCAGGAGCTGTTTCCTCTGGGCCACAGCTGCGCCGTGTGCGGGAAGGTCAAGTGCAAACGCCACCGGTATGCTCACCGGCTCTTTGACCCACCTTTATTTCATCAAAGTATTTACATTTTTCATCAGGATTATGGTTTATTTGACATCTGCAGTCAGTGTTTTAACCCCTTCAGACATGCATTTTTATTGGCTGAGCAAAAAAAAAAATTCAAACTGATTCTGACTCCTCTCCAACATAAAAACAAAGTGCAAAAAACACATTTTTGGTAACTCGTGTTTTTAATAGTATTTTTTCGTGTCCATTCCAATGGACGCCATGACAAAATGGGGGTAAAATGTCATAAAAACAAAAGGAAAATAATGAGTTTTTCCACATATTAACCAATCAGGTATGACCTAAACATCTGGAACTGGATGTTTGCATGGTTTTGAGTCTGTGCACAGTTTTGAACATGCACGTGATGGTGTATCACAGCGTGGACAGGGAACAGCAGTGAAGATACAGAAATGATGCAATCTGACACATGATCACAATAGATGTGTGACTGCAGATAAGATTACCTGAAAAATCTGTTTTTCCCTTAGTAAACTGTATGGTAATGAAAAGCTTACAGGTATTTAGTTTCTTTATATGCTGACAGTAAACATGTGAGTGTTAGCTGAACCCATTGCAGTGGACATCAGACTTTGAAAAAATCCTATAAATTAATGATATATATTCAAAATAACTTCAGATATTATCACTTGTAACTGTTACACTTATACTGAGAGCAAATTAGTTTGGCCAGCATGAACATAAATTGATATTTTTGATTGAAAATGGGCTCTTCCCTCTCTGCTCGTCTGGTCTGATGTCTGTCACTCTCTCAGAGCTCAAAGTCATGAAATGATTGTGATTGGATAATCAGGATCCAGTCTGTAATTGAATGATGCCAGCAGTGCATGTTACTGAGTATTTATTGGTTTAGAGACAGAAATATGTCATGTCCAATGGACGCAGGGTCTGAAGGGGTTAATAAGGATTTAACATGAGGTGTATTTTACAGGCTGTAATCATAAACTTTTTTAAAGTAATATAAAGCATAAATTGGGATTTAATCCTCACCAGAAATGCTTCAAAGTTTGGTATTTCTGGTCTGTTTGAGTCGGTTTTCTCCCCACACACTGGGCAGATGTTATCAGTGTTTGAGCATAAAGGATGGAACATTTAGCTTAAACCGCGGTCCGCCCTCCGTGTTGTTCTTGCTCCCTTCAGGCCGACTCTGCTCCTTGAAAACTACCAGCCGTGGTTGGACCTGAAGGTTCACTCCAAAGTCGACGCTTCAGTAGCAGAGGTACCGCAGAGCTTCTGCTTTCCTACACCTCAAACCAAAGGGAAGCGTTTAACTGTCTGATCTCTGCCCACAGGTGTTCGAGTTGGTTCTGGAGAGCTTTGTGTACCCCTGGTACAGGTGGGAGGAGACTGTTAAAGCAGGTTTTTCTCTTAAATGGACCGAGTTTCCTGAAACCTCAGAGTTTCCGTCCTTTCCTTTCAGGGACATCACAGACGATGAGGCTTGTTTGGACGAAGTGAGGATGACCTTTCGCTTCTTCGCATCGGTGCTCGTCCGTAGAGCTCAGAAGGTGAGTACCAGGCTTCCAACCCGACCTTTAAATAATCCACCTGAGCATCCGGTGCCGGGCACAAATATTACAAATATGACATAAAACTGTCAAAGGGCTGTTTACCCAGAAAATCTGTGCAAACAATATGAGATGAAAAACAGGTGAAATCAGGAAAGACTTTCCAATAAATGCATGTTTTAAATGTAAATGTGTTTTATTTATACAGTCAAAGTGCTTTACAGCAGGTAATAAATAAAAAGAAGAATAAATAAAAACAATAAAAGAACAGTGAAAGCAATAAAATACAACAAAATCGAACAAGATAAAATAAGTGTCATCATGCTACTGGGTATTAAAGCCATCCTAAATAAGCAGGTTTTTAGCCCAGATGTGAAGAGGCCCAGGTCAGAAATAAGTATAATAATAAATAAATGAATAATAAATAAATAATGAATAAATAATAATAATAATATGGTGAACCAAAGTGCTTTACAGCAGGTGAAAATAAAGAGAAGAATAAGTAAAAACAAATAAAAGAACAGTGAAAGCAATAAAATACAACAAAATCGATTAAGATAAGAGTGTCATCATGCTACTGGGTATCAAAAGCCATCCTAAATAAGCAGGTTTTTAGCCTAGATGTGAAGAGGCAAATCTTTAATCTCCCCTTAAAACTCCTTGGGTTTTAGGGTTTAGGGCCTTTTCCCCCTCTGAACTTAAACCATGACTCTGGGATAAGTAAAAGTCTTAGACCTAAGCTTTAAATAATCCACCTGAGCATCCTGTGCCGGGCTTCCTGTCCCTGTTTCTGGGCTCCGTCGTCCTCGCTCTGACGCCTGAACGTTTCACAGGTCGACGTTCCAGCTGTGTTCGCAGACAAAGTCATGAAGGCTGTGATGAAGCACTTTGAAATCATGGCGAAAGCTCAAGAAAAAGGTAGGAAGAAGCAGCTCCACACCCGCGTCTCTCAGCCCGCTGGATGGCAGAGAAAGCTGAACGTTTGTGATGTTTGCGTGCAGTGCAGAGCGTGGAGGGTCTGCAGCAGGCGGCCCTGGAGGAGTACGGCTCCAACCTCCACGTCGCTCTGCACAGCCGGAAGGACGAGCTGCTCTACCTGAGGAAGCTGATGGAGATGCTGTTTCCTTACGTCATGCCTCCCAAAGCAACAGACTGCAGGTACGAGCACACAGACCGCCGTCTCGCACCAACAACCAGGTCCAAAGGTGCACAAGTTTCCCCAAAACTCTGACACATTTCTGAGGTGATTCTGACAGAACTCAGCACTGTTGCCACAATCCTGCCTAGACATGTATATCGTGTGTAGGGTTGCAAACGTCCCGGAATTTTCAAAGACGGAAAGTTTCCATGGGAATTAACGGGAATTTATTGGAATTAACGGGAATTTATGGGAATTTATGGTAATAAACTGGGAATTAACGGGAATTTATGGGAATAAACTGGGAATAAACTGGGAATTTATGGGAATTAACGGGAATTTATGGGAATAAACTGGGAATTTATGGGAATTAACGGGAATTTATGGGAATTTATGGTAATAAACTGGGAATTTATGGGAATTAACGGGAATTTATGGGAATTTATGGTAATAAACTGGGAATTTATGGGAATTAACGGGAATTTATGGGAATTAACGGGAATTTATGGGAATTTATGGTAATAAACTGGGAATTTATGGGAATTAACGGGAATTTATGGGAATTTATGGTAATAAACTGGGAATTTATGGGAATTAACAGGAATTTATGGGAATAAACTGGGAATTTATGGGAATTAACGGGAATTTATGGGAATTAACGGGAATTTATGGGAATTAACGGGAATTTATGGGAATTTATGGGTATTTATGGGAATAAACGGGAGTTTATGGGAATAAACTGGGAATTAACGGGAATAAACTGGGAATAAATGGGAATTAACGGGAATTTATGGGAATTAACGGGAATTTATGGGAATTAATGGGAATTTATGGGAATAAACGGGAGTTTATGGGAATAAACTGGGAATTTTCAAAATTGAAGGTTGGCTCTTCTAGGGAACTTAAATATAGTTGAGGAAAGTATATTTTAGCATAATCTTGACTAAAACAAACAGAAGCCATGCCTCTAGCACATGCACAGAGCACACTGCTTACTGCACCACGCCCCCTACTGGCACTGTGCACGCCTCCATCACATGTACAGAAGATGTCTAGAAGACTGGAGCACACTTTTGAGCCTGAAGCACAAAGACTATTGAAGGCACACATTTCAGCCTGTGGGCTTAACAAAGTGAAGCACGTTTTGAGTCTATTGACTGAGCAAAACTGCAGAGGATTGCTTGAAGGAAGATTTGCATGTTTAATGGGACGTTTTGGAGGAAGAGTGGCATTTTTCATTTAACATTTTGAATGGGACTTTGTGGAGATTTTTGGATGGGGGGGGTTAGGGGATGGGTAATATTGAACCCAACACTCCTGTTTTTGTTCATCCACAAAACGAGTAATTAGAACGTGTTCTACTCTACTTACAAATAAATCTGTTAAACATTTTGTATGGATGTTTTCTTATGACTTCTGTTTATATTTATGCTTGGATATAATATATTCCCAGTTAGTTCCCATTATTCCCATGGAAAGTTTCCAATATGGAATATATCCAAAATTCCCAAGCTTAACTTCCCATGGAAATTTACCGGAAACTTTCTGCCCCTTTGCAACCCTAATTGTGTGGTGTATATATGTTTCATTATCCACTAAACTCTTCATTGTTTCTTTTCTGTCCTGTTGTGTTTTCTCTCTCTGTAATTATTCCCTCTTTTATTCCCATGAAGGATAACTATTCTAACTGTTGTTACTGCTGTTTTATTGATTTTACTGTCCTATGTTGTTGACATCATTCTGCCGAAGGGACTAAAGATGGAAATTAGCCGTTGGCTATAATCCTGCATATTTACGTGTATATGTTCATTAATATGTGTTGTCCCTGCTTTAAATAAATAAACTAAAAGCAGGTCTGATGCCTCTGTGGTTCCCTTCAGGTCTCTGGCTCTGCTGCTGCGGGAGGTGATAACTGGATCCGTTATCCTCCCAACCATGGACTTCATGGCTGACCCTGTGAGCAGCAGTAACATTATAATTATCATTATTATTATTATTATTTGGCCTGGAGGGAGTTCAGAAAACAGATCCTGTGATGAGTTAAAGGCTGTAAAACATTCGAAGGGAAATAGTTTGGTGTCAGCATGCTCAGATCTCCAGACTTTAAAGATAACGGGCGGTTTCTCTTGGTTTCCTAGGACACCGTGAACCTCATGGTGCTCATATTTGTTGATGACTCTCCGGTAAGTGAGGCTTTATATCTGCAGCCTGAAGTTTGTCCCTTTTACTGCACCGTACCTGTAGATGCTGGTGTTGTGCTCCTCTGAGTAGGCCTCGTTTCTTCTGTGCTTTTCACATCCAAATGTTCTGTATCTTCAGCCGGAAGCAGCCACAGAACCTCCGTCTCCGCTGGTTCCGTTTTTACAGAAATATGCTGACGTCAGCAACAAGAAGTCATCTGTGAGTATCCACCTGGTTTACCTCAGATCAGATCAGTTAAAGGGACAGTTCGCCTCTTCTGACATGAAGCTGTATAACATCCCATATCAGCAACATCATTTCTGAACATCTTCTTACCCCCTGCTGCGTCCTGTGAGCAGAGTTCCAGCCTCGTTTTGGTGTTGATGAAGGTAGTCCGGCTAGTTGGCTGGGGTTTAAAAAATAAAGCGTTTTGCTTCTCAAAACAATATGCGTTCAACAGAGTAATACATTTGCATCACAAAATGGTTCTCCAGGAAAAAGTCAGACCTTTCCTCTAATTTCCTTTCCTTTCCTTTCATTTCCTTTACTTTTGTTTCCTTTCCTTTTCCTTCCTTTCCTTTCATTTAGTTTCCTTCTCTTTCCTTCTCTTTCCTTTCCTTTCCTTTTGTTTCCTTTCCTTTTGTTTCCTTTCCTTCCCTTTCCTTTCCTTTTCCTTCTCTTTCCTTTCCTTTCATTTCCTTTCCTTCTCTTTCCTTCCTTTCCTTTCCTTTTTTCCTTCCTTTCCTTTTCCTTCCTTTCCTTTCATTTCCTTTCCTTCTCTTTCCTTTCCTTTCATTTAGTTTCCTTCTCTTTCCTTTTGTTTCCTTTCCTTCTCTTCTCTTTCCTTTCCTTTCCTTTTGTTTCCTTTCCTTTCCTTCCCTTCCCTTTCCTTTCCTTTCCCTGCTGTGCAGACCGAGCAGTCCGCTGCTTCCGAGCAGCAAACAGCGTAACAGGCGCGGCTGTCGGCAGGCAGCAGCAGGCAGTGATACGAAGGGAGAGAAAATAGGGCCAAGAGATTGTGAGGTCTGACTTTTTCCTGGAGAACCATTTTGTGATGCAAATGTATTACTCTGTTGAACGCATATTGTTCTGAGAAGCAAGATGCTTTATTTTTTAAACCCCAGCCAACTAGCCGGACTACCTTCATCAACACCAAAACGAGGCTGGAACTCTGCTCACAGGACGCAGCAGGGGGTAAGAAGATGTTCAGAAATGATGTTGCTGATATGGGATGTTACACAGCTTCATGTCAGAAGAGGCGAACTGTCCCTTTAAAGAGTTCGGAGCCAGGTTCTGCTCTGACGGCCACGCCTCCCTGCAGGTGCTGAAGCTGGAGCTGAAGGAGATCAGGGAGCAGCAGGATCTCCTGTTCCGTTTCATGAACTTTCTGAAGCAGGAAGGCGCCGTGCACGTGCTTCAGTTCTGCCTCGCCGTGGGTAAGATGGCGCTCGCTTCTCTCTGAGCTCAGAAGCTTCCCGAGCCCTCCTTCTGCTCACCGTATCAAACCTCCCGTCTTCCAGAGGAGTTCAACGATAAGATCCTGAGCCCGGAGCTGAGCGACCCGGAGCTGCGGCGGCTGCACGGCGAGGTGTCGCACATCTACGGGACGTACTGCCTGGAGGAGAGCGTCGACAAGATCAGCTTCGACCCGTTCATCGTGGAGGAGATCCGGAACAGTAAGAGAGCGTGGGCGGTGAAATCCTCCGAGTCCCCCGCTGCCGTCTGTGTAACGTGCTGCCGTCTGTCTGTCCGTTCAGTCGCCAAAGGTCCGTACGCGGAGGTGGTGAAGCTGCAGACCATGCGCTGCCTGTTCGAGGCCTACGAACACGTCCTGTCTCTGCTGGAGAGGGTCTTCACCCCCATGTTCTGTCACAGCGACGAGGTAAGAAAACACACAAGAAAAGAGTCGCACAGGTTAAAGGGAAATAAACCTCAGCGGTCCTTTAAAGGCGACACTTTGTGTCCTTTTTAACTGTCTGAAACTATATTCTGAGGTCTGATTGCGATATATGAGACGGGCTTTAAATACCTGTTGGGTTCAGCAGGAAGAAGGATTTTAACCAGGGCTGGGCAACGATTAAAATGTTTAATCTAATTAATCTCATGATTTCCCTGATTAATCACGATTAATCGCATTTGTACGCAGAATCCAAAAATGAATCCAAAAGTAGCGTATAGCTTTTAGCATTTAGCTTTATTTTAAATGTGCTGCCATATGAATGAAAGTGCCATAACATTTGTTGTGCAAACACACTTTTAACATCAGCATCTTTCTGTAGTTTTTATGTAGAAGCCTCGCTCCACTGTCTGTTTCCTTGAATGACTTGCTGCTATCAGTTGTGTGTTTTGCCTTTAAGTGATATTTTAGACTGGAACTACTACGCTGAGAAGACAATTCAACTTGGCAGTGTTTACAGATGACTTTGGTTCTGTCCACTCCGCCGTCTGGAAGAACTTTAACATGAAAATGGCCGAGTAAAAGTTCCGTACCCTTCTCCATGTTTGGTGGATCCGCCGATTACTTTCTTTTCCTGTTCCACAGCAGACAGCAACAGACTTTTACAAAATAAAAGCCTGTGAGCAACAGACTTTTACAAAATAAAAGCCTGTGAGCAACAGACTTTTACAATAATAAAATAAATAATAAAACAGGGGTGGTCGGTGGCGTAGTGGGTTGAGCAGCCGCCCCATGTACAGAGGCTATAGTCCTCGCTGCAGCTTATTTCTAATTTTCATTCTTTTATGTTACTGTTGAGTGTTGTACTTTGATAGTGAAGTTTAAACGGAGTCAAATTCTTTGTTTGTTTACTCAAACCTGGCTAATAAAGCTGATTCTGATTCTGGCCCCGGTTCGAGTCCCACATCGGACGGCCCTGTGCTGCATGTTGTTCCCCCTCTCTCTGCCCCCTGCTTCCTGTCTCTGAACTTAATAATAAGTTAATAATAAGATAACGAGTTAACTCGCCCAGCCCTAATTTTTACTGACTATTTCAGCATTTTGTTAAAATAATATGAAATAATTAAACTGTTGCTGCTTTAACCAGAGTTCATTCATTAATCTGCTCAGATAAAACTCATATTTTTTGTCTTTGTTCAGTACTTCAGACACCTGCTCAGAGGAGTCGAGTCTCCAGCAAGAAACTCCAGAGTCAACAGGTTTGTGGCCTGAACTTTGCTTTTATCTCAGCTTTCATCAGAGAGGAGAAAAAGGTTGTTTGTGTTTGCTTCTCTGAAATATTTTGGTGTGAATTGGCCCAGGTGGAAGTCTTGTGTTCAAACTGTCGTCATTAGTTGTGCATCTTATTGCAGAAATAGCTTCAGTCTGGAGGACAGCAGGTAAGTTTGTGCACGATGATGCATGCAGACGCGTAAGAAAAGCTCCTGTTTGACACATTTTAACTCCACGAGCTGCAGCCGGAAGCTTCTGGCTGTTATTCACACGTCCTGCTGAGGTTTATGGGGACAGAATACCAGGAGCAGGCTGAGAAACACACGGTGCTGCCTCATCATACACCTTCAGTTCGGGGGCTTTATGGGGTTATTTTAGGCTCATCGTTTCATTTTTCACTCTCTTAACGGTTCCCACCTGGTTATTAAATGTTAAAGAAGCAGCAACACACAGACAGGGAGGCTGCAGGGGTCAGATGTTCTGGTTTCAGAGGTGCTAAAGTCATCAGAGTTTCACCATTTTTAGGATCCGAGTCCAGATGTTGAGCTGAAGTTGGATTATTTTATAAATAATTATGATTTCAATGAATTGAATTCCAATTGGCTTGAATTGGACTTTATTATTTAAGTGCCTTGAGATGACATTTGTTGTATTTGGCGCTATATAAATAAAACTGAATTGAGCTGAAGTTGGACCGTTTAGACTTCCTGCTTCAGGAGTGAAACGCTGCTGTGGCTGATGGATTATTATTATTAAACAAAGCATGGAGCTGTGCTTCTTTGTACCACGTTTGCTGCATGACTCGTGCACTATTTTCTATAAATGACTGTCGCCTTTATCTGCCAAAGCATGAGGAAACATGGTCTGTATGAGAGGAAAATAAGCCCAAAGGGAGAGAAAGATGAGATGTTCTCTCTTCTCTGTAGAAACATATCAAAGCGAGGGGAGTCATTCGGCATCAGAGGAATCGGCAGTAAAATCAAAGGTGTGTTCAGGAGCACGACGATGGAGGGCGCCATGCTGCCGCCGACTTCCATAAACGACATCGATGAGGATTTGGTGAGTTCGTTCAGTTCTGAACAGCTTTAAAGTGAATATCTGCAGATGTTTCCATGGTAACAGCTGCAGAGATTCACTGAAACATGTTCCAACATGAACATAAACCCAGAATCTGAGGCAGAACCAGAGTTAGTTCAGTTCTGAGCAGCTTTAAAGTGAATATCTGCAGATGTTTCCATGGTAACAGCTGCAGAGACTCACTGAAACATGTTCCAACATGAACATAAACCCAGAATCTGAGGCAGAACCAGAGTTAGTTCAGTTCTGAGCAGCTTTAAAGTGAAAATCTGCAGATGTTTCCATGGTAACAGCTGCAGAGATTCACTGAAACATGTTCCAACATGAACATAAACCCAGAATCTGAGGCAGAACCAGAGTTAGTTCAGTTCTGAGCATCTTTAAAGTGAATATCTGCTCTGAGCTCCTTTCTCCTCCAGCACAGCCTGAACCCTCTCAGACGAGCTTTCTGTCCTTTCTTTAAGGAGTCTTCAGGAATAGTTCTCCAGGCTTCTTGAAGGACTTGAAGGTTCTATCATTAAAGGCATAAAAAGCCCCAAAAAATACTTAGAAAAAAAAAAGATATTGGTATCGGATCGTATTGGCCAATACTAAACATCAGATATTGGTATCGGATCGTATCGGCCAATACTAAACATCAGATATTGGTATCGGATCGGTATCGGCCGATACTAAACATCAGATATTGGTATCGGATCGGTATCGGCTGATACTAAACATCAGATATTGGTATCGGATCTTATCGGCCGATACAAACATCAGATATTGGTATCGGTATCGGCCCATACTAAACGTTTGGTATCGGTATCGGCCGATACAAACATCAGATATTGGTATCGGATCGGTATCGGCCCATACTAAACGTTTGGTATCGGTATCGGCCGATGCTAAACATCAGATATCGGTATCGGCCGATACTAAACATCAGATATTGGTATTGGATCGGTATCAGTGTCGGCCAATACTAAACATCAGATATTGGTATCAGCCAATACTAAACATCAGATATTGGTATTGGATCGGTATCAGCCAATACTAAACCTTTGGTATCGGTATTGGCCGATACTAAACATCGGGTCGGTATTGGCCGATACGAGACCTCATATATCGGTATTGGATCGGTATCAGCCGATACTAAACCTTTGGTATCGGTATTGGCCGATACTAAACATCGGATCGGTATAGGCCGATACTAAACCTCAGATATTGGTATTGGATCGGTATCAGCCGATACTAAACCTCAGATATTGGTATTGGATCGGTATCAGCCGATACTAAACCTCAGATATCGGTATCGGATTGGTATTGGCCGATGCTAAACATCGGATATCGGTATCGGATTGGTATTGGCCGATTCTAAACATCAGATATCGGATTGGTATTGGCCGATACTAAACTTCAGATATCGGTATCGGCCGATACTAAACATCGGATATCGGTATCGGACGATAATAAACATCGGATATCGGTATCGCCCGACACTAAATATCGGTATCGGCCGACACTAAACATCTGATATCGGTATCGGCCGACACTAAACATCGGATATCGGTATCGGCCGACACTAAACATCTGATATCGGTATCGGCCGACACTAAACATCAGATATCGGTATAGGCCGACACTTAACATCAGATATCGGTATCGGCCGATACTAAACATCGGATATCGGTATCGGCCGACACTAAACATCGGATATCGGTATCGGCCGACACTAAACATCGGATATCGGTATCGGCCGACACTAAACATCGGATATCGGTATCGGCCGACACTAAACATCGGATATCGGACGATACTAAACATCAGATATCGGACGATACTAAACATCGGATATCGGTATCGGAGGTCAAATCTTTCTGAGTGAGAGACGGAGGACATAAAATTCTCTGTTGGACACATTCAAAGAAAACTGGACTCATTTCTCTGTGATGAAGCTGTTTTATTGAAGAAAGTCAAA
This sequence comes from Odontesthes bonariensis, assembly GCF_027942865.1. NCBI lineage: Eukaryota > Metazoa > Chordata > Actinopteri > Atheriniformes > Atherinopsidae > Odontesthes > Odontesthes bonariensis. The sequence goes on along the minus strand of NC_134529.1, from coordinate 2,561,179 downwards.
AGGACAAATATTTCCTGCTCTGAACATGAACTCTGGACTTTTTGCTGTTACAGGAAAACGGCCTCAGTTAGACCCTCATATCAGTTTGACATTTTCTCCATCAGATTCCACAGAAATGAAGACAAAAAAAACACTTTGTTCCCTCCGTCAGAGTCGTGTTTGCTGTGGAAATCTTCTTTGGTTCTCACATTAAAGCTGATGAAGGATCTCCTGATTCAGTTTCTGAACACCTCAGAACAGACTTCCTCATGTGTTGTCAGCTCAGAAAACAGCAACAACATTTGATCTCTGAAACAAATCAAAGTCAGCGTAACTCCAGGATTATTTTCCCATTTCCAAAGTGATGAGATGTGAAAAGAGTCTGTGATAAAGGAAGGTCTGCTGATTCCTCTGCTGGGCTCCATGAAGTGGAAGAGAAACAACAACAACATACAGACACGTCAACACCAGGATCTGACTGATATTTAGAGCTCAGAGAAGTTTAGATTTTCATATTTCTGTGAATCAAACTCCTGATCAGCAGTGATAGCCTCCATGGCTGCACAGACACAGGAAAAAGCAGCAAATAAACAGCAGAACAGCAGCAGAGACATCACAGCAACCAGCTGTCAGCAACAAGCTGACTAAATACGTTTATTTCACTTTACACAAACTCTGCTGAGGCTCCATAAGGAGAATAAAGCCTGATCCCAGCACAGAGCGGCTGAGTGAATGTGGTCTGGACTCTGTGGAGGAGAGTCATGGTTCCAGAGACGCTGTAGAAGGACAGAATACCTGCTCTGTGATCCAGGTACACTCCCACTCTGGAGGACCAAGGACCTGAGATGGAGGTTTTAATGCTGTTGTACCAAAAAGTACAACTGTCTGAATCACAATCTAATGCCCAAGATTTGTCATTTAATCCAAATGCACATTCTCTCCCACCTGTTCTGCTGATGTTCTTGTATGCGACTGCTACACCTCTTCCTCCTCTCCCTCTCATCTTCACCTCCCAGTAACAACGTCCAGTCAGACTCTCTCTGCTCAGGACCTGAAGATATCCAGTGAATCTGTCTGGATGATCAGAATAAGACTGAGATCGATCCATTAATCTCACTTTTCTGTTCCTCTCTGACAGTAACAGATATCTGTCTGCTGTGTTTGGATCCAGTTTGATTTCACATGAATATCTTAAGAATCCAGCTCTGCTCGTTGGTTCAGGTTCTGGTTGTGACAGTAAAACATCCACTTTTGGGACTCTCAGTGAGATGTTGGCCCATTCCTCTCTCAGGATGTCCTGTAGTTTATCTCTGAGCTCTGACACAGCTGCTGTCACATCCTCAAAGTGCCTCAGAGGACGGATCTGGATGCTGGATGAGTGTGTAGCCCCCCTGAGTGCTGCCACTGAGGGGCAGCTGTGCAGAAACTGGCTGTGATCCTCTGTGTGTGAGAGCTGCTTCAGCTCAGCATCTTTCCTCTTCAGCTCAGTGATCTCCTGCTCCAGCTTCTCCTGAAGCTCTTTGACTCGACTCCCTTCGGCTTCCTGCTGGGATCTGATCTGCTGCTTCACATCAGAGCTTCTTTTCTGGAGGAGACGGATCAGCTGGCTGAAGATCTTCTGGCTGTGCTCCTCTGTTTTATCAGCAGAGCGATGGATGGCCTCCAGCTGCTGCTGAAGCAGCTTCACATCTTTCTCTGCGTCCTGGATTCTCTGCTGGATCTGCTGCCGACTCCCCTCCAGCTCTCTCTGCCTCTCAGTCCTTTCTGCTGCAGCTGACACTGTGTCGTGGCCTTTATGTTCCTCCACAGAGCAGAGATAACAGATGCACTTCTGATCGGTACGGCAGAACATCTTCATCACCTCACCGTGATCAGAGCAGATGTTCTCCTGGAGCTTCTTGGAGGGCTCCACCAGCTTGTGTTTCCTGAATGGAGCTGAATCATAATGAGGCTGAAGGTGTTCCTCACAGAAAGAGGCCAGGCAGAATAAACAGGACTTAGTGGCTTTCAGCTTCCTCCCAGAGCAGAAATCACAGGCCACATCTTCAGCTCCAGCATAGCAGTGATCAGCAGGAGCAGCATGGAGTCCAGTCTTCTTCAGCTGCTCCACTAAATCAGCTAACATGGTGTTTTTCCCCAGGACAGGCCTCGGTTTGAAGGTTTTCCTGCACTGAGGGCAGCTGTGGATTCCCTTCTGATCCTCTCCATCCCAGTGGGCTTTAACACAGCTCCTGCAGTAGCTGTGTCCACAGGGAATAGCCACCGGATCCTTCAGCAGATCCAGGCAGATCGAACAGGAGAAGCTTTCTCGGTCCAGCTGAACTCCTTTCTGAGCCATTTCTCCTCTCAGATCAGCCACTGAGTTGTCTGTGTTCCTGCTGTAAAGGACTCCTCACAGCTTGTACTCTGAACACTTTGGACTTTAACTTGTGTCATCAGGCTCTAATCTTTCCAGGAGGAGGAGAAACTTGAGATAATATCCAGTAAGTAATAAAAACTGGGTGGTTTTATTCATCATAAAGACATAAAAACAGCATAAAGTCCAGCTTATTGTGTCGTTAGGATCTGATTTCAGAGAATGAACTGAGATGATTAACAGATATTAAAGGTTTCTGCTGCAGGTTTCCTTCACTTTTTACACTTCAAAGATAATTTTTTGTTCTTTACCAGCTGTTTGAGTGAAAAACTTTACCAACACGTTCTGTTAACCTCCTGAAAGCTGAGACTCCTCTGAGCTCTGATGTATAAATCATGTGTCGGTGCAGAGAACAGAGCCTGTCGGTTCGCCAGGTGTTGGTATCATCATCAGCTGCAGATCCGAAGGGTCTGAGAACTGTTGATCAGGACGCTTTGAAGATGAGAAGAAGTCAGAGGTTTATTTTCATGCCGTCTCATCGGGTTGTTCCTCAGGTGGAGGAGGCCACCGTCGGTATCGGGTCGGTATCGGCCGATACTAAGCATCAGATATTAGTATTGGATCGGTATCGGCCGATACTAAACATCAGATATTAGTATTGGATCGGTATCGGCTGATACTAAACATCAGATATCGGATCGGTATCGGCTGATACTAAACATCAGATATCGGATCGGTATCGGCTGATACTAAACATCAGATATCGGATCGGCTGATACTAAACATCAGATATCGGATCGGCTGATACTAAACATCAGATATCGGTATCGGCTGATACTAAACATCAGAAATCGGTATCGGCTGATACTAAACATCAGATATCGGATCGGCTGATACTAAACATCAGATATCGGTATCGGCTGATACTAAACATCAGAAATCGGTATCGGCTGATACTAAACATCAGAAATCGGTATCGGCTGATACTAAACATCAGATATCGGGTCGGTATCGGCTGATACTAAACATCAGATATCGGATCGGCTGATACTAAACATCAGATATCGGATCGGCCAAAACTAAACATCAGATATCGTATCGGCCGATACTAAACATCAGATATCGGTATCGGAGGTCAAATCTTTCTGAGTGAGAGACGGAGGACAGAAAAATCTCTGTTGGACACATTCAAAGAAAACTGGACTCATTTCTCTGTGATGAAGCTGTTTTATTGAAGAAAGTCAAAAGGACAAATATTTCCTGCTCTGAACATGAACTCTGGACTTTGTGCTGTTACAGGAAAACGGCCTCAGTTAGACCCTCATATCAGTTTGACATTTTCTCCATCAGATTTCACACAAATGAAGACAAAAGAAAACACTTTGCTGCTTCCTTCAGAGTCGTGTTTGCTGTGGATATCTTGGCTGGTTTTCACATTAAAGCTGATTTAGGATCTCCTGATTCCTTCTGCTCCTGGAAATGACAGTTTCTGAACACCTCAGAACAGACTTCCTCATGTTTTGGTCGGCTCAGAAAACAGCAACAACATTTGATCTCTGGAAAAAATCAAAATCAGCGTAACTCCAGGATTATTTTTCCATTTCCAAAGTGATGAGATCTGAAAAGAGTCTGTGATAAAGGAAGGTCTGCTGATTCCTCTGTTGGGCTCCATGAAGTGGAAGAGAAGCAACAACATACAGACACATCAACACCAGGATCCGACTGATGTTTAGAGCTCAGAGAAGTTTAGATTTTAATATTTCTGTGAATCAAACTCCTGATCAGCAGTGATATCCTCCATGGCTGCACAGACACAGGAAACGGCAGCAAATAAACAGCAGAACAGCAGCAGAGACATCACAGCAACCAGCTGTCAGCAACAAGCTGACTAAATACATTTATTTTACTTTACACAACTCTGCTGAGGCTCCATAAGGAGAATAAAGCCTGATCCCAGCACAGAGCGGCTGAGTGAATGTGGTCTGGACTCTGTGGAGGAGAGTCATGGTTCCAGAGACGCTGTAGAAGGACAGAATACCTGCTCTGTGATCCAGGTACACTCCCACTCTGGAGGCCCGAGGACCTGAGAAGGAGGTTTTAATGCTGTTGCACCAAAATATATAACTGTCTGAGGAACATTCTAATACCCAAGATTTGTCATTATATCCAAATCCACATTCAGTCCCCCATCCTGCTCTGCTGATGTTCTTGTATGCGACTGCTACACCAAGTCTTCCTCCCCCTCTCATCTTCACCTCCCAGTAACAACGTCCAGTCAGACTCTCTCTGCTCAGGACCTGCTGCCATCCAGTGAATCTGTCTGGATGATCAGAATAAGACTGAAGTTGTCCCATTAATGTCACTTTTCTGTTCCTCTCTGACAGTAACAGATATCTGTCTGCTGTGTTTGGATCCAGTTTGATTTCACATGAATATCTTAAGAATCCAGCTCTGCTCTCTGGTTGTGGTTCTGGTTGTGGTTGTGGTTCTGGTTCTGGTTGTGGCAGTAAAACATCTCCTTCAGCGACTCTCAGTGAGATGTTGGTCCATTCCTCTCTCAGGATGTCCTGTAGTTTATCTCTGAGCTCTGACACAGCTGCTGTCACATCCTCAAAGTGCCTCAGAGGACGGATCTGGATGCTGGATGAGTGTGTAGCCCCCCTGAGTGCTGCCACTGAGGGGCAGCTGTGCAGAAACTGGCTGTGATCCTCTGTGTGTGAGAGCTGCTTCAGCTCAGCATCTTTCCTCTTCAGCTCAGTGATCTCCTGCTCCAGCTTCTCCTGAAGCTCTTTGACTCGACTCCCTTCGGCTTCCTGCTGGGATCTGATCTGCTGCTTCACATCAGAGCTTCTTTTCTGGAGGAGACGGATCAGCTGGGTGAAGATCTTCTGGCTGTCCTCCTCTGTTTTATCAGCAGAGCGATGGATGGCCTCCAGCTGCTGCTGAAGCAGCTTCACATCTTTCTCTGCGTCCTGGATTCTCTGCTGGATCTGCTGCCGACTCCCCTCCAGCTCTCTCTGCCTCTCAGTCCTTTCTGCTGCAGCTGACACTGTGTCGTGGCCTTTATGTTCCTCCACAGAGCAGAGATAACAGATGCACTTCTGATCGGCACGGCAGAACATCTTCATCACCTCATCGTGATCAGAGCAGATGTTCTCCTGGAGCTTCTTGGAGGGCTCCACCAGCTTGTGTTTCCTGAATGGAGCTGAATCATAATGAGGCTGAAGGTGTTCCTCACAGAAAGAGGCCAGGCAGAATAAACAGGACTTAACGGCTTTCATCTTCCTCCCAGAGCAGACATCACAGGCCACATCTTCAGCTCCAGCATAGCAGTGATCAGCAGGAGCAGCAAGGAGTCCAGTCTTCTTCAGCTGCTCCACTAAATCAGCTAACATGGTGTTTTTCCCCAGGACAGGCCTCGGTTTGAAGGTTTTCCTGCACTGAGGGCAGCTGTGGACTCCCTTCTGATCCTCTGCATCCCAGTGGCCTTTAATACAGCTCCTGCAGTAGCTGTGTCCACAGGGAATAGTCACCGGATCCTTCAGCAGATCCAGGCAGATCGAACAGGAGAAGCTTTCTCGGTCCAGCTGAACTCCTTTCTGAGCCATTTCTCCTCTCAGATCAGCGACTGAGCCGTCTGTGTTCCTGCTATAAAGGACTCCTCACAGCTTGTACTCTGAACACTTTGGACTTTAACTTGTGTCATCAGGCTCTAATCTTTCCAGGAGGAGGAGAAACTTGAGATAATATCCAGTAAGTAATAAAAACTGGGTGGTTTTATTCATCATAAAGACATAAAAACAGCATAAAATCCAGCTTATTGTGTCGTTAGGATCTGATTTCAGAGAATGAACTGAGATGATTAACAGACATTAAAGGTTTCTGCTGCAGGTTTCCTTCACTTTTTACACTTCAAGGATCATTTTTTGTTCTTTACCAGCTGTTTGAGTGAAAAACTTTACCAACACGTTCTGTTAACTTCCTGAAAGCTGAGACTCCTCTGAGCTCTGATGTATAAATCATGTGTCGGTGCAGAGAACAGAGCCTGTCGGTTCGCCAGGTGTTGGTATCATCATCAGCTGCAGATCTGAAGGGTCTGAGAACTGTTGATCAGGACGCTTTAAAGATGAGAAGAAGTCGGAGGTTTATTTTCATGCCGTCTCACCGGGTTGTTCCTCAGGTGGAGGAGGCCACCGTCGGTATCGGGTCGGTATCCGCCGATACTAAACATCAGATATCGGGTCGGTATCCGCCAATACTAAACCTCAGATATCGGGTCGGTATCCGCCGATACTGAACCTCAGATATCGGGTCGGTATCCGCCGATACTAAACCTCAGATATCGGGTCGGTATCGGCCGATACTGAACCTCAGATATTGGGTCGTATCGGCCGATACTGAACCTCAGATATCGGGTCGGTATCAGCCGATACTGAACCTCAGATATCGGGTCGGTATCGGCCGATACTGAACCTCAGATATCGGGTCGGTATCGGCCGATACGGAACCTCAGATATCGGGTCGGTATCCGCCGATACTAAACCTCAGATATCGGGTCGGTATCGGCCGATACTAAATATCAGATATCTGTATTGGCCAATACTAAACATCAGAAATTTGTATTGGCCAATACTAAACATCAGATATTGGTATTGGATCGGTATCGGCCAATACTAAACATCAGATATCGGTTTAGGCCGATACTAAACATCAGATATCGGTTTAGGCCGATACTAAACATCAGATATCGGTTTAGGCCGATACTAAACATCAGATATCGTTATCACATTGGTATTGGCCCATACTAAACTTCAGATATCGGTATCGACAGATACTAAACATCAGATATCGGTATCAAATTGGTATTGGCCGATACTAAACTTCAGATATAGGTATCGACCGATACTAAACTTCAGATATCGCTATAGGCCAGAGCATGTGAACGGAGCGCAGCGCAATTCCCGCTCCCCGCTCAGGAGGATGTTCGCTCATTCGCTCCCCGCTCAAAGTTGCGCCAGGACGCTCCGCTCAAAACTCGCTCCGCGCTCACCTTAATTTTCCTGCTGCTCAGGTGAAATCGCTCCACGCTCGCTCAAATTTTCAGGAGAAGGAATTTTCTGACATTTTTACTTCATGTAATTATGACAAGGCCCTGGGACACACGGCATTTGATTTAATGATGTGACCGGTGTATTGTCTTATTTAACTGGCTGTTAAAGGCACAATGTGCAATTTCTGGCCAGGAGGTGGCGATATAGAGTAAAATCAACCTCCGTTCAACCCCAGGCAGGAGAAGAAATCGCTGGTCTGGCCCACCCCGCCCCCACCCCACTCACTCCTCCTCAGAGCAGGCTGTTATTCTAGTTCTTCTACTGCCTGGGGTTGAACGGAGGTTGATTTTACTCTATATCGCCACCTCCTGGCCAGAAAATCTGCCGGTCCAGCGCTATCAGTTAGCATGCTAATTCTGCAGTAAAACTCAGCTATGCTGCGTATAAACTTTGGTTAGGACATGCCAGTAGGATTATTTCTGCACACTCTTATGGTATGTATAGGTGTTTTTTGTATGCAATACACTTCAAAATGACATAAAAATCGCACATTGTGCCTTTAAATTATCGCCACTGTAACGGTGGCTCTGACGTACAAAAAATAATGTTTAGAAAATGTTGGGCGCCAGGTAGGGTTAGAACTAGCACCTGAGCAGTCAGCTTAATTCAGACAATCAGAAAGGGGAATATGTCTTCACGGTACCTGACCTGTTCCGAGCGTTCCCGTGTCCCAAAACTCCAGACGAAATACACAATCCACGCTCGATAGTGTTTGTAGGCCCTACAGTTCGGGCGTTTCCCTGTTTATTATCCGCACTCTCTCTGCAACTTATGCTAGCTCCGCCACACATAGAACACACCGTTGCGCCCTCGACTTGAATTGCTCACTTCCTCATTTACTACGGGTGACAAGGCCCGCGTGGCTGCTTGTCCCCAGCTGTGAACGTAACATCTCGCTCCATTCATGTTGCCCCGCGTTTCCTATTTAATTATTAATTTATTACAGTAGACTACATTAAATAAAAAATGTTATTTTACAAATTTTATAATCCGACATTTTTAATTGATGTTGTGAGCGCATCGGAGCAAACTGGAGCGGAGCGAAATCCTCGCTCCGGCTTTTGAATTGAAAACCGCTCTCCGCTCTGACCATATTTCACCGCTCCGCTCCACCGTCCGCTCCGCTCCGTTCACATGCTCTGGTATAGGCCGATACTAAACATCAGATATTGGTATTGGCCAATACTAAACATCAGGTATTGGATCGGTATCGGTGTCGTTCAATACTAAACATCAGATATTGGTATCGGCCGATACTAAACCTCAGATATCGCTATCGGCCGATACTAAACTTCAGATATCGGTATCGGATTGGTATTGGCCGATACTAAACATCAGATATCGCTATCGGCCGATACTAAACTTCAGATATCGGTATCGGATTGGTATAGGTTGATACTAAACCTCAGATATCGGTATCGGCCGATACTAAACCTCAGATATTGGTATCGGCCGATACTAAACATCGGATATCGTATAGGCTGATACTAAACAAAAGATATCGGTATCGGATTGGTATCGGCCAATACTAAACATCAGATATCGGTATAGGCCGATACTAAACATCGGATATCGGTATCGGCCGATACTAAACATCGGATATCGGTATCAGCCGATACTAAACATCAGAGATCGGTATCAGCCGATACTAAACATCAGAGATCGGTATAGGCCGATACTAAACATCGGATATCGGTATAGGCCGATACTAAACTTCAGATATCGGTATAGGCCGATACTAAACATTAGATATCGGTATCGGCCGATACTAAACCTCAGATATTGGTATTGGATCGATATCGGCCGATACTAAACATCAGATATCGGTATCGGAGGTCAAATCTTTCTGAGTGAGAGACGGTGGACAGAAAAATCTCTGTTGGACACATTCAAAGAAAACTGGACTCATTTCTCTGTGATGAAGCTGTTTTATTGAAGAAAGTCAAAAGGATAAATATTTCCTGCTCTGAACATGAACTCTGGACTTTGTGCTGTTACAGGAAAACGGCCTCAGTTAGACCCTCATATCAGTTTGACATTTTCTCCATCAGATTTCACACAAATGATGACAAAAGAAAACACTTTGTTCCCTCCGTCAGAGTCGTGTTTGCTGTGGAAATCTTGGCTGGTTCTCACATTAAAGCTGATGAAGGATCTCCTGATTCCTTCTGCTCCTGGAAATGACAGTTTCTGAACACCTCAGAACAGACTTCCTCATGTGTTGGTCGGCTCAGAAAACAGCAAGAAAACATTTGATCTCTGAAACAAATCAAAGTCAGCGTAACTCCAGGATTATTTTCCCATTTCCAAAGTGATGAGATCTGAAAAGAGTGTGATAAAGGAAGGTCTGCTGATCCCTCTGTTGGGCTCCATGAAGTGGAAGAGAAGCAACAACATACAGACACATCAGCACCAGGATCCAACTGATATTTAGAGCTCAGAGAAGTTTAGATTTTAATATTTCTGTGAATCATACTCCTCATCAGCAGTGATATCCTCCATGGCTGCACAGACACAGGAAACAGCAGCAAATAAACAGCAGAACAGCAGAGACATCACAGCAACCAGCAGTCATTAACAAGCTGACTAAATACATTTATTTCACTTTACACAACTCTGCTGAGGCTCCATAAGGAGAATAAAGCCTGATCCCAGCACAGAGCGGCTGAGTGAATGTGGTCTGGACTCTGTGGAGGAGAGTCATGGTTCCAGAGACGCTGTAGAAGGACAGAATACCTGCTCTGTGGTCCAGGTACACTCCCACTCTGGAGGACAGAGTACCTGAGTAGGAGGTTTTAATGCTGTTGTACATAAATATATAACTGTTTGAGGAACATTCTAATACCCAAGATTTGTCATTATATCCAAATCCACATTCAGACCCCCATCCTGCTCTGCTGATGTTCTTGTATGCGACTGCTACACCAACTCTTCCTCCCCCTCTCATCTTCACCTCCCAGTAACAACGTCCAGTCAGACTCTCTCTGCTCAGGACCTGAAGATATCCAGTGAATCTGTCTGGATGATCAGAATAAGACTGATGTTGTTTCATAAATGTCACTTTTCTGTTCCCCTCTGACAGTAACAGCTCTCTGTGGGCTGTGTTTGGATCCAGTGTGATTTCACATGAATATTTTAAGAATCCAGCTCTGCTCGTGGGTTCTGGTTCTGGTTGTGGCAGTAAAACATCTCCTTCAGCGACTCTCAGTGAGATGTTGGCCCATTCCTCTCTCAGGATGTCCTGTAGTTTATCTCTGAGCTCTGACACAGCTGCTGTCACATCCTCAAAGTGCCTCAGAGGACGGATCTTGATGCTGGATGAGTGTGTAGCCCCCCTGAGTGCTGCCACTGAGGGGCAGCTGTGCAGAAACTGGCTGTGATCCTGTGTGTGTGAGAGCTGCTTCAGCTCAGCATCTTTCCTCTTCAGCTCAGTGATCTCCTGCTCCAGCTTCTCCTGAAGCTCTTTGACTCGCCTCCCTTCGGCTTCCTGCTGGGATCTGATCTGCTGCTTCACATCAGAGCTTCTTTTCTGGAGGAGACGGATCAGCTCGGTGAAGATCTTCTGGCTGTGCTCCTCTGTTTTATCAGCAGAGCGATGGATGGCCTCTAGCTGCTGCTGAAGCAGCTTCACATCTTTCTCTGCGTCCTGGATTCTCTGCTGGATCTGCTGCCGACTCCCCTCCAGCTCTCTCTGCCTCTCAGTCCTTTCTGCTGCAGCTGACACTGTGTCGTGGCCTTTATGTTCCTCCACAGAGCAGAGATAACAGATGCACTTCTGATCGGTACGGCAGAACATCTTCATCACCTCGTCGTGATCAGAGCAGATGTTCTCCTGGAGCTTCTTGGAGGGCTCCACCAGCTTGTGTTTCCTGAATGGAGCTGAATCATAATGAGGCTGAAGGTGTTCCTCACAGAAAGAGGCCAGGCAGAATAAACAGGACTTGGTGGCTTTCAGCTTCCTCCCAGAGCAGAAATCACAGGCCACATCTTCAGCTCCAGCATAGCAGTGATCAGCAGGAGCAGCACGGAGTCCAGTCTTCTTCAGCTGCTCCACTAAAGCAGCTAACATGGTGTTTTTCCCCAGGACAGGCCTCGGTTTGAAGGTTTTCCTGCACTGAGGGCAGCTGTGGATTCCCTTCTGATCCTCTCCATCCCAGTGGCCTTTAATACAGCTCCTGCAGTAGCTGTGTCCACAGGGAATAGCCACCGGATCCTTCAGCAGATCCAGGCAGATCGAACAGGAGAAGCTTTCTGGGTGCAGCTGAACTCCTTTCTGAGCCATTTCTCCTCTCAGATCAGCCACTGAGTCGTCTGTGTTCCTGCTATAAAGGACTCCTCACAGCTGGCACTCTGAACACTTTGGACTTTAACTTGTGTCATCAGGCTCTAATCTTTCCAGGAGGAGGAGAAACTTGAGATAATATCCAGTAAGTAATAAAAACTGGGTGGTTTTATTCATCATAAAGACATAAAAACAGCACAAAGTCCAGCTTATCGTGTCCTTTGGATCTGATTTCAGAGAATTAACTGAAATGATTAACAGACAAAGGTTTCTGTTCACGTTCTGTTAACCTCCTGAAAGCTGAGACTCCTCTGAGCTCTGATGTATAAATCGTGTCGGTGCAGAGAACAGAGCCTGGCGGTTCGCCAGGTGTTGGTATCCTCATCAGCTGCAGATCCGAAGGGTCTGAGAACTGTTGATCAGGACGCTTTGAAGATGAGAAGAAGTCTGAGGTTTATTTTCATGCCGTCTCACCGGGTTGGTCCTCAGGTGGAGGAGGCCACCGTCGGTATCGAGTTGGTATCGGGTCGGTATCGGCAGATACTAAACATCAGATATCGGTATCAGTCGATACTAAACATCAGATATCGGTATCAGTCGATACTTGGTATCGCCAGGTGTTGGTATCCTCATCAGCTGCAGATCCGAAGGGTCTGAGAACTGTTGATCAGGACGCTTTAAAGATGAGAAGAAGTCTGAGGTTTATTTTCATGCCGTCTCACCGGGTTGTTCCTCAGGTGGAGGAGGCCACCGTCGTCATGGAGGACGACTCCCCCGCCGAGCTGGCCAGCGCGCCGGGTACTCAGAGGAACCTGTCGGCCTGGAGCATCAGCATCCCGTACATCGACTTCTTCGAGGACGAGGCGAAGAGGGAGAAGATCCCCGTCTTCTGCATCGACGTCGAGCGCAACGACAGGAAGGATGGTGAGTGGACGGGGAGTCCTCTGACTCCCAACATCTGTCCAGATGTTTATGTTGCTGTGATTCAGTCGGGTTCTTCTTCTCCTCCTGCAGCTGGCCATGAAACGGACAGGTGGTCGGTCTACAGAAGATACCTCGAATTTTACGTCCTGGAGTCCAAACTCACCGAATTCCACGGTAACAGTGAATCTTTGCCAAACCTTTATTTTTATTTTTACCCGCTGATGTCTGCAACGTGAACTTTTTAAATGCTTCACTCTGTTTCAGGCACATTTGCAGATACACAGCTTCCATCCAAAAGAATCATTGGACCAAAGAATTACGAGTTCCTTGCATCGAAAAGGGAGGAATTTGAGGATTATTTAAAGGTACGTAACTGATGGTGATTGGAGTCAAAGTGCCGATGGAAACCCGGGATGTTCGTTTCTGTTAACGGAGAGCCGCTGTGCTTAAACCAGCAGGTGCTTTTTTTTACCAAATTCTGTGTCAGACGCCTCAATAAGACCTCAGAAAAATGTGTCAGATTCTTAAAAAGGACATAAATGAATGAGTTTATTTAAAGGACAGCATGCAATACTATAAATCAGCCATTTCATGAACATCAACAACATGATTGTTACATCGGATTTAGCAGGAGTGCTATTTTCCATCCGTAGTCCTTAAAGGGGATATCATTTTTTTCCTTTCTTTATTTAAAAACAACCTAATTACCAGTGGGTCTATTTTCATCATTTGAATTAGTTCATTTCCAAATTATACATTTTGATTAATATTTTATTTAATATTTTAAAAAAAAAAGTCTTTAAGAATTTGATTTAAAAAACAATAAAATGGACACAAAAAATACAAATGCCATAGTACCATGTTTCACAGATAATGCATAGAACCATGTTTACATTTTAAACTTAAATGAATCATTCATAGTAAACTGAAGTAATGAATTTTACATGAAATTAACCCTTTTTGAGTTACAGCTCTTATTGAAAATAATATAATAATGACAATTTCATTTTGTCTTAGATTAAATAAATAACTCGTTTTGATAAATACACCATTTGTCTCCTCCTACCTTCTTCTTTTCATGTGACGTGCAAACGACACAAAACACGGAGCGAACCAAAATAAAATACCTTTCACAGGTTTCAACACAGAATATGAAAAGTAATTAATTTGTTCTCGTGTTTTTACCAACTCTGGAGCAGCGTGCACACGTCGTTATGATGAGACGGGAGCAGAAAGTCTAGCGTCAGCTTTAACAGGAAGTAGCAGAAGAAGAGCGGGGCTCTTCAAAATAAAAGCACAAAAATGTAGTGTGGCAGAACTGCATTATTTACTATAAACAAAATTAGCTGCCATTTACGACATATGTCGGCTTTAAGTCTGACTTGAACTAAATGCAAGAATCAGACGATTGAGGCCAATCAGGAGCCGGCTTTTCTTCTTCTTCCTCCGGCTTTTTTCCGTGCAGCTGTTGTAACTGTGTGACGTTGTCCCGGCGGTTTGGTCTGATTTGTGCTGTGTGAAACCGAACCTGAGCCCTTAAATGGTCAGAACTTAGAGCAGCTCCAGAAAAAAGGCTCCTAACTGAAGGGATGAGCCAGTGTTGGTTCAGTAGCTGTGAATCCTCCATCTGGAAGCAGCTGGTTTTAAATCAAATCAAAGTCAAATTTATTTGTAGCTCATTTCATGTACAAACAATTCAAAGTGCTTCACATAAAATAAAAGCATTGCAGCAGGGAGTGGAAGAAGCATTAAAAATACATAAAAGAAAAATATATAAATATAAAGAGAAACAAATAAAATCATTTAAATGAATTTAAAAACCAGCAACAGTCCAGATGAGTTCAAAGATATCGTGCAGATTTCATGCATAGACACATGAGAACAGAAATGTCTTTAACCTGGATTTAAAAATGTCTCCATTTGGTGAAAGTTTAATCTCCACTGGCAGTTTGTTCCACTTGTTTGCAGCATAACAGCTAAATGCTGCTTCTCCATGTTTAGTCTGGACTCTGGACTGGACCAGCTGACCTGAGTCCTTGGATCTAAGAGCTCTGCTGGCTTTATATTCTCTGAACAGATCACAGATTGTAAACCATCAGCAGGCTTTTAAAATCTATTCTGTGACTGACTGGAAGCCAGAGTAAAGCTGCTGATCTCAGATCTCTTCAGTTTTAGGTGTTTCTCCTGGGAAAAACATCCAGTTGGAGGTTTAAAATGTTCTTTAATAATCTCTGGACCTCTGCTTTGCCTGTTAGAAGTTCCAGAAGTGAAATGTCTGAACTCTGTCTTTGTGTGCAGAGACTCCTGCAGCATCCGGAGCTCAGCAACAGTCAGCTGCTGGCCGACTTCCTGTCTCCGTACAGCGTGGAGTCCCAGTTTCTGGACAAGATGCTGCCTGATGTCAACCTGGGTATGTGCACACGGCAGCTGCTCCTCTTACCATTGAGCTGTGTTCAGGTTGGTCCAAGGTTTATCAGGCAATGTTGGATCATCTTCTCCAGTTTTACATGAGAAATCCATCAAATTCACAGAAAAATCCCACTTTCTGTGGCTGTTGGGATGATGTAAGAAGTTGTTCAGGGAGACACGGACGAGTTCAGGACATTTTCTCCTCCGTTAATATGGAAGTTTTTCGGTGCCATCAGTTTGAATATGAATTTCTAATATTGAATTTTTACAGCATCAAAATCAGGCTTTGAATTTTAAAAACCATCAAATTTCGAGCAAATTTTTATTGTTATTATTTTTTTTATTATTTTTTTTTTTCAGTGTTGAAATAAATTCAGTTTAAAAAAAAATCAATGTCTCAAAATATTCAGTTTTTCAAAATTCGACATGTAAAAAATTTCAAAATTCAACAAAATTCAGAGTAAAACAACCAGACTGAACATCCGGGTAACCAGGGAGAAGCAATCGATCCCTGTCTCAATTTATCCAACGGCAGCCAATCAAGTTATGCTCCATTGGTCATGTGACACCAACTCAGGTGGGACAGATCATGTTGTGATGGTGCTTTGGTGAGTGAGTTTACTTTATTTGCCATTTGTGTTTGTAAAATGATCTATTACTCAATTTTACTCCATTTTATCGATTGCTTCTCCCTGGTTACCCAGAAGTTGAGTCTGGTTCTTTTTTACACTGAATTTATTTTAACATTGGAAGAAAAAAAATAAAAAGATAAATAGAAATAAAAAAAAAAATCTGTGCTCGAAATTTGATGTTTTTTAAAATTCAAAGTCTGATTATGATGCTGTAAAAATTCAATATTAGAAATTCCTATTCAAACTCTGATGGCACAGAAAAACCTCCATAGGTTAAACACTGAAACACGTTTGAGTCGTTATATTTGACCATTTGAAGCCAGTTCCAGACTTCAAAGTGAATGCAAATGGATAAACATGAATAGTTTGGGAGGATAACATGAATGAAGTCATGAAGTCATGGAGGTTCATGGGTCAGGACTTGCTTGTTAAAGGGCGGAGCCGCCCTTTAACACGTTATCAGTCGCGCACCTGAACTTCAGCAGCTGTTTCTGCCTTTTATCACACGCCGCTCCCAGTTTTATAGGCTGCATTTCCCAGACTTTAAACATGAAGCAAGCAGCTCCACGTGTTTGAGCTTCTTCTTGGGTTTGAATCAGAATCTTTATTGACATTGTGACAACGAAATTAAAGGTGCAAGTTTCCAATGATTACAGAACACAGAAAGTACAAAAGTAGGGCTGGGCGAGTTAACTCGTTAATTATTTAAAGGATAAGACCGTTTTTTTGACATTGGGCCCTTGATTTCACATTATAACATGATGTTCTACTCACCCCTGCTTGTTGTTGAACATTTGGAGCTGTTCCGAAGATATTCGAGAGGCGTCTGGCTGCTCTGTTGAGATATTCGGCCATGAAACGGTTTCCTATGGGCAAGCTCATACAGGCACAAACTATGCTGTTTATAATTTATTAATTACTCTACACTAGCACTGATAACGTGGAGGTGCGTCGCTTACTTAAAAAAATCCGGGTTATTGTAATTTTGATTTTTTTTTTGTCGTAAAGTGGGTGTTACTGACGTCCTCGTGGTGCTACTACCACAGACAGCCCACAGACCTGCTGCCTATTTATTCATTCGGCTAAAATTCAAAATTAGTAACCCGGATTTTTTTAAGTAAGCGACGCACCTCCACGTTATCAGTGCTGGTGTAGAGTAATTAAAAAATTATAAACAGCATAGTTTGTGCCTGTATGAGCTTGCCCATAGGAAACCGTTTCATGGCCGAATATCTCAAGAGAGCAGCCAGACGCCTCGCGAATATCTTCGGAACAGCTCCAAATGACCAACAACAAGCAGGGGTGAGTAGAACATCATGTTATAATGTGAAATCAAGGGCCCAATGTCAAAAAACCGGTCTTATCCTTTAACGCCGATAAATATTTTATCGTGCATTAATGCAAGTTTTATTATTTTTATTTATTAAAAAAATAATAATAATAACTTAAAACTTTGTGCCTTTAATGGAAAGTTCAGAGAGAAGAAGCAGGGGGAAGAGAGAGGGGGAAAAACACGCAGCACGGGGTTAGCCGCACCGAGGACTATAGCCTCTGTACATGGGGCGCCTGCTCAACCCACTACGCCACGGACCACCCCTGTTTTATTATTTATTTTATTTTTGTAAAAGTCTGCTGCTCACAGGCTTTTATTTTGTAAAAGTCTGTTGCTCACAGGCTTTTATTTTGTAAAAGTCTGCTGCTCACAGGCTTTTATTTTGTAAAAGTCTGTTGCTCACAGGCTTTTATTTTGTAAAAGTCTGTTGCTCACAGGCTTTTATTCTGTAAAAGTCTGCTGCTGTCTGCTGTGGAACAGGAAAAGAAAGTAATCGGCGGATCCACCAAACATGGAGAAGGGTACGGAACTTTTACTCGGCCATTTTCATTTTAAAGTTCTTCCAGACGGCGGAGTCGACAGAACCAAAGTCATCTGTAAACTCTGCCAAGTTGAATTGTCTTCTCAGCGTAGTAGTTCCAGTCTAAAATATCACTTAAAGGCAAAACACACAACTGATAGCAGCAAGTCATTCAAGGAAACAGACAGTGGAGCGAGGCTTCTACATAAAAACTACAGAAAGATGCTGATGTTAAAAGTGTGTTTGCACAACAAATGTTATGGCACTTTCATTCATATGGCAGCACATTTAAAATAAAGCTAAATGCTAAAAGCTATACACTACTTTTGGATTCATTTTTGGATTTTGCGTACAAATGTGATTAATCGTGATTAATCAGGAAATCATGTGATTTAGATTAAACATTTTAATCGTTGCCCAGCCCTATATAAAAGTAATAAAAATAGATAAATGAAATACTTTTTTAATTAAAAACCTAAACAAACACACACACAGAGTCCTTAACTGTTTACTCAAAGAGTTTCTTTCACATCATCTTTGCTGTTTGCTCTCCACTTCCTTTAACTGCGTCTTTGTTTTTTAGGGAAAATTTTCAAGTCTGTTCCTGGGAAACTGATAAAAGAGGTGAGTGGAAACGGATTCAGACTCAATGACAGTTTCCATGTTTCAAGGTTGGAAATAATGTTAAATGGACCTGCTTGGTAACATTTAATCACCTCTGCAGACATCTCACAGCCGGTTTTAACCAGATTCAGGGAAAGATTAATCAGCTGGAATCTTCAGCTCCTCAAACACAAACCCAGAAAGAACAGTTATTTACTGCTCGTCCTTTTTTTTTCTTTTTAAACGTATGTATATTGCACATTTTGTTAATTTACAAAAGGTGAACAACATAGAACAAGAAGGCACATACAAGAAAAAAAAGCAACGATAATAATAATAATAATAATTATTAGAATAAAATGAATAAATAAACAACTGGAAGAAGAAAAAAAAAGGGGACGTTTTTAACCACAATAATAATTATTAAAATAAAATTAATAAATAAATAACTGAAAGAAGAAAGAAAAGGGACGTTTTTAACCACAAAACAAAATATCATTGCTTGTTTAAGAATTGTGGTGGTAGAGAGTTAAATAAATTAAAAATATGTGAATAAATAAATAAAAGAGCAGCCAACAATCATCAGAACTAAAGTCACAGGCAGCTTATCTACGGAGCCTGCTGGAATCTGCGTTTTTATCCCGACAAATTTAGTCTTTTTCACAACAAAAGTCCCGACAATTCAGCTCAGAAAAGAGAATTCCTTCCATCCTGTCCCCCAGATTCCCAATTACACTAACACATGTTCACCACAAGGGGGAGCCGTCACCATTACTGCAGTCTGTCGGAGCAGGACGAGCCTTTAATAAGCTGATAAATCTGTAGTTATTAGAATGAAGGTCAGCTTGTCCAGCGCTGTGACTCCTCTTCTAATGTTAGAAACGCTAAAAGCTAAAGATATGCGCTCTGACTCACATGTGAAGGAACCGTGATAAAAGGTCAGACTCTTAAACATCTGGGGACTGCTGCCGACACTCGACTTCATTTTCAAGCAAACTGTGTAAAAAAAGGAATTAAAGTCTGTGGATTTTAAGCTTCTTCTTCAGTCTGAACGAAGGTTTTTAGTCCCAAAAGCATCATTTTATAGTTTTAATTGATTGAAATGTCTTCTTTATCACGAGTTGGGATTTTGAAAATGTTTTATTAGATTTTATGTTGTGTGGCTGCAGAAATAAAGTCTGTGTTCGAAACCGCAAACTGCATACTTCTATACTGCATACTACATACTACATACTGCATACTACATACTTCATACTACATACTGCATACTACATACTACATACTACATACTTCCATACTAACATACTACATACTTCCATACTACATACTTCTATACTGCATACTTCTATACTGCATACTACATACTCATCGATCAGACAGTATGCAGAGCGTTTACCCACAATGCATTTCGCTCCTGCCCGAGCAGAAATCAGCCGGCCTGAAGCTGATTTCTCTTAAGCTCTAAACTCTGTAAACTTTAGCAACATTTGAAACATTTTCAGGTGAGAAAGTAGTCGTTTAGATCCCCAACGTGTTGAAAACCTGACAAAATACCGGCTGTTTACAATTTTGTTCCCACGAATTCGGCGCTACTAAAGCTAGCCGCAGTGAGCTAACGCACTTCCTGTTATTTTCACAAAATAAAATACCCGTTGCCTTTTATCATAGGGAAAGCCATTACCATACAATTGGTGCTTTTGTTTTGAAAACAGGAAGTGAACCTACCCTCGTTGTAGCAAGCTTGAAACTGCCGTTTTGACAGGAAATGACGATCGGCGACGTCACGTTACGTTGCATCTTGGGTAGTTTGAGTATGAGTAGTAACCTCATGATGCATACCCAACATTTAGGAGAATCTAGTATGCATCCGGGAACTTCTCGCTTACTCAAACTCGCATACTAACTCAGAAAGTTAGTAGGAGTAGTAGGAGAAGTATGCGGTTTCGAACACAGCCAAAGTCACCTGACCGGATCTTTTCCCAGGATTCATCTTTCCCACCTCCTTTTTAAAGCTTAGCCTTCATATCTTTGCTGAACATTTCCCTGCTTGACACGAGCAGCTTCCATGTCAAGGAGAGGCTGTTTTGCAGGAAAGAGCCTCAACAGTTTATCTGGTCTGGTCATTCTCCTGCCTGCAGCTGCGTGTTTGGCTGTTTCTGACCAACAAACAGGGGCAGGAAGTTATCTGTAAATAAGCTCTGAGTGCAATCATCCCACAGCCCCTGCATCCTCACCAGTGAACATAAACACTCGAGCTGTTTTCTTCTTTATCTTGTCATTACTGATGCTCTTAAACGCTGGTCAAACACCCGTTTTGGTTTGTATAGAAAAGAGAGGAAGCTGTTTACCCCCAGAGGGAGTGTTTGTGGAGCCACGATTCCCTGGAAGAGCGACTGAAGCCATCATTTGACTTTCCCCCGCCGTGTTTGTGTGCTTTCACCCTGGAAATGAGCAGATTTGACTCGTGATGTTTTACCTGATGTGTTTTTCAGAAAGGACAGAACCTGGATCCCTTCATCCAGTCCTTCTTCAACTCGTGCGAGTCCCCCAAACCCAAACCCAGCCGACCTGAGCTGACCATCGTCAGCCCCACAGCGGAGAACAACAAGAAGGTAAAAATCACACAACGACTGGAGGATGAAGGCCTGGAGCTGCTCACATAAGCTGTGCACGAACAGGGCTTTGAAATGAAGGGTTTTAGTTGGGGCCGGGCGAGTTAACTCGTTAATTATTAAACGCCGATAAATATTTTATGGCGCATTAACGCAGGTTTTATTATTGTGAAAGTCTGTTGAATGCATCACATTCACACAGTTACAGCAAACACCATGAAGCATGGAGCAATAAAATAAAGATAAACTAGCAGGTAACATCAGGTGTGAAGGTCACGGAGCTAACCGGTGCTACTTCCTGTTTTACTTATTTCAACATAAAAGCACATATTTCAAAATAAATTTAAAAAAAAACTCCTACATTTACAGCCAAGTTGAATTGTCTTCTCACCGTAGTAGTTCCAGTCTAAAATGTCACTTAAAGGTAATTAATAAAAAAAATGAAAATAATAAATAAAAATGAAAAAAATAATGATAATAATAACAGAATACAATAAATACATTTAAAAGGCATAAGATATTATTCCTAAAAAATCCTAGAAAACTAAGGATCTAAGTTAAACACCATAAATAAGTAGTTAAAAGGGGTCTAAGAAGGAAATCAATTAAAAGCCAAGTTAAAAAGGTGTGTCTTTTGCCTGCTTTTAAAAGCATGGACAGTCTCTGCGGCCCTGAGGCTCTCCGGCAGGCCGTTCCACAGACCTGGGCCTTAGTAAAGGAAGGATGCCTCACCGTGGGTTTTTGTTCTTACATTTGGAGTAAAAGGCCTGAGCTCCGCAAGGGTTGGTAATATAAAAGCAGATATAATTTAAAACAATAATAATACTAAAATAAATTTAAATACATAAAAGAGCGTTTTCAGGTGACGAAAAAGAATGAAAATCAAGGATAAAGTGCTTTTAAAAGCAACTAAATCAGTCAAACAAATACAGTAAAATAATTATATGATGGCTGATAAAATGAATAAAAAAAGGATCCATGTGCAGTTTTTGGGGGCTTCTTCATCTGCCTGCGTTCTCCCTGCAGCTCCACAGCAACCTGTTCGGTAACAACGTTAACATGTCCGACGGCTCCGAGAGGAGACGCAACTCCAACTACTTCATGGACATGATGACCCTGGACGGAATGTATGACTACATGATGTATGTCGGTAAGTGAAGTTGAACATATTTACTATAAGTCTGTGTTTCTGAGGCAATAAGAATCCATTAAAACTCGGCTCACAGGACGCAGCAGGGGGTAAGAAAATGTTCATAAATGATGTTGCTGATATGGGATGTCATACAGCTTCATGTCAAAAGGGGAGAACTATCCCTTTAAAACCGGTCTGAGACAGAGAGCCAGCCGGTTCTTTCACCGTTAGAACTTCCTCTCTGGTGTCACGTGTTTCTGACTCTCAGGTCGGGTGGTGTTCCACATGCCGGACTGGCTGCATCACCTCCTGTCGGCTGGAAGGATCCTGTTCAAGAACACGTTTGAGGCCTACATGGATCAGTACATGCAGTCCAAGCTGGAGCAGAACCTCCAGGAGCACCGCATGGTGTCCCTCATCACGCAGCTCAGGGGTAGGACGCCGCTGCACTTCCTGTCCACCGGAGGCGCTGTGTTGCTCTTTATCAGAACAAATGGCACAAAGTCCAGTTGGAGCATCATTAAATGAATCGACAACCCAAACAGCTTCTTGAGTGCTCAGTCGATGTAGCTTTGTATTTATGGATCTAAGACTCAGGCTGTGTTCCAAACCGCATACTTCTCCTACTACTCCTACTAACTTTCTGAGTTAGTATGCAAGTTTGAGTAAGCGAGAAGTTCTCGGATGCTTACTAGATTCTCCGAAATGTTGGGTATGCATCATGAGGTTACTACTCATACTCAAACTACCCAAGATGCAACGTAACGTGACGTCGCCGATCGTCATTTCCTGTCAAAACGGCAGTTTCAAGCTGCTACAACGAGGGTAGGTTCACTTCCTGTTTTCAAAACAAAAGCACCAATTGTATGGTAATGGCTTTCCCTATGATAAAAGGCAACGGGTATTTTATTTTGTGAAAATAACAGGAAGTACGTTAGCTCACTGCGGCTAGCTTTAGTAGCGCCGAATTCGTGGGAACAAAATTGTAAACAGCCGGTATTTTGTCAGGTTTTCAACACGTTGGGGATCTAAACGACTACTTTCTCACCTGAAAATGTTTCAAATGTTGCTAAAGTTTACAGAGTTTAGAGCTTAAGAGAAATCAGCTTCAGGCCGGCTGATTTCAGCTCGGGCAGGAGGGAAATGCATTGTGGGTAAACGCTCTGCATACTGTCAGATCGATTACTATGTAGTATGGAAGTATGTAGTAGGCGGTTTTGAACACAACCAAACTTCCTGCCCTGGTTGGACAACAAAGTTCTACCCCTTAATATCTGTTTGAAGCATCTTCCTCTCCATTCAGGTTCAGTCCAGATGTTCCTGTAAAACAAACAGCTGGACCCGTGCGGTTACCTTTAAGGAAGCTTTTTTTATTGTTTGTTCCTCCAGACGCAGTTTTCTGTGAGAGCAGCGAGGAGCGAACTGCGGAGGACAAACACGTCCGAGCCAAGCAGACGTTTGAGGGGATGAGGAGGTATCTTCCAGGTGGGTTTAACCTCGTCATTAGTAGAGATGATGGTGCTCAGAGCACCTTTAAAAACGGGTCAGACGGAGGCCGAACAACTGGAAGATAGGGTGGTTTCTTTTTAAAGACGAGAGGTTTCCTCTTTAACTTCCTCTTCCTGGAAGGAGATCATGGATGCATGTTGCTAAAGATATGTTGGATATTTATGCCGTGGAAAAGCCGGGTTTATCTGCAGGAAGAAAACTTTGGACCCAGGTACGTGCTGCCAAGCAGGAAGTGTTGGAAGGAGGTCGTTTTACTGGGTTTTAACCCCAAGATGTGAGAAAGGCCGCCTTAAAACACCCAGGGTTGAGTTTTATGACCTCTGGGTCACGGGGACACGTCACAACTCCTGAGAGATCTCATTCAGACTCTGGAAACTCTGTCCACAAGATTATTTCATGAGCCAGTCTGTTGGCATCAACTCTGCACACATGGGCCGATGTAGAGTCCCTGTGGGGCTCCAGAGCAGCAGCTCAAACCGGCCAAATGAATCTCTGCAGGCCCTCTGACGTCTGCAGCTGTTGGTGCAGCTCAACCAGCAGCTGTTAAAGCAACCAGACGCTGTCCTCAGACGGGAGGATGCAGCTGAACGCCCGTCAGCTGCCGCGTGGTCGTGTTCGCCCCGCCAAACGCATCAGAACGGCACCTTGATGCAGATTCTGCTGCATGCAGACAGCTTCCATGTGTAAAAGCCAGGGCTGGGCGAGTTAACTCGTTATTACCGCGTTAACTCGTTAATTATTTAACGCCGATAAATATTTTATCGCGCATTAATGCAGGTTTTATTTTTCTAATTTTTTAAAAAATTTTTTATTCTGTAAAAGTCTGCTGCTCACAGGCTTTTATTTTGTAAAAGTCTGCTGCTGTCTGCTGTGGAACAGGAAAAGAAAGTAATCGGCGGATCCACCAAACATGGAGAAGGGTACGGAACTTTTACTCTGCCATTTTCATTTTAAAGTTCTTCCAGACGGCGGAGTCGGCAGAACCAAAGTCATCTGTAAACACTGCCAAGTTGAATTGTCTTCTCAGCGTAGTAGTTCCAGTCTAAAATATCACTTAAAGGCAAAACACACAACTGATAGCAGCAAGTCATTCAAGGAAACAGACAGTGGAGCGAGGCTTCTACATAAAAACTACAGAAAGATGCTGATGTTAAAAGTGTTTGCACAACAAATGTTATGGCACTTTCATTCATATGGCAGCACATTTAAAATAAAGCTAAATGCTAAAGGCTATACGCTACTTTTGGATTCTGCGTACAAATGCGATTAATCGTGATTAATCAGGGAAATCATGTGATTAATTAGATTAAACATTTTAATCGTTGCCCAGCCCTAGTTAAAAACTGTAAAATAACACAACTCTGTGCCTTCATTTCAGGCAGCAAAGGTCTGAAAAACATTTGTTGGCCTCCTGCCGGGTGGATGTCCTCCTCCATGCTTTAATAAATCAGATAATCGTGTGTTTGTGTGCAGACTTTGTGGGAAAACTCATCGGCGAAGATGCCGAATACGAAGGTGTGCAGCTGCTGTTCGACGCTCTGCAGCAGCCGCTGCTCAACAAGCAGGTAAACCATGAAGCAGCAGAGACTCTAAACGGCTCAGAAAGGTGGTCAGGTCATTAACAAGCACCTTTCTCTGGTGATGTTCCCATCAGTGTGCAGATTCCTGCTTTAAGGCTTCTGTGGCTCCACCTAACTTCAACATCAGACTGTTTCTCTCACCTTCTTTCATGTATTTGTTCTGCCTGAAAGTAAAGTTTTTCTTTGGACTTTTTCTGCTTTTTCACTCATTTTCAGTCCAGTTTTTTCTCTGTTAAAGCCACTTAACTCTGAGCTGTGAACTATTCAGGCAGAAAAAAGGCTCCTAACTCAAGGGATGAACCAGTGTTGGGTCCAACTGAGCAAAGAAGCCGTTTTAAACTGGATCTTTAGGCACTTTAAAGCTGCTCAGAGCTGAACTAACTCTGGTTCTGCCTCAGATTCTGGGTTTATGTTCATGTTGGAACATGTTTCAGTGAATCTCTGCAGCTGTTACCATGGAAACATCTGCAGATATTCACTTTAAAGCTGCTCAGAACTGAACTAACTCTGGTTCTGCCTCAGATTCCGGGTTCAGGTCCTTGTTTTCTGCAGATACTAATGAAGCTGCAGCCTCCTCTGACTGGAACGGTGTTTTTCCTCCTCAGATGACGTACGTCCTGCTGGACATCGCCATGCTGGAGCTGTTCCCTGAACTCAACAAGGTAAACAACATGAAGCAGCTCAGTGTGTTTGGAGACGTGTCGCGGCAAGTCTCAAACTGACGAGGGAGGCCAGCGGAAGTCAGGAGGCTTCAGTCCCGAATGACTCAATGTTGATTCAGCACATTTAATCCCTGCAACTGAAGGTTTTTCAGCCCGCTGACCTTCAGTGGAAAGTTGAGAAGAGATTGGATGATGTAATGATGCTGATTGTGAGCTCACAGATGTTTGTTTTCTCCTCAGCAGGGAGTGAAGGAAGCGTTCATCGTGTGACGGACCACACGCCCAACACTCCCAAACTGTCTCCACGAGCTCTGAGAACTTCACTGCATTCCAGTTTTTATCCTGCACTAATAAAGATATTTATTTACGTCGCTGCCTGGCTTCTGTTTTTCTTCCACTTTTCCACTTTAGAGCCGGTTCTCCTCGCTGCTCATACGACACACTGTGTTTGGGTGGTCCGTCCTCCGGGTGAGGCAGCCTCTGGGTGAGATTTCATGTACACATATACATAATAAATACAAGTGAAAAACATTTCCAACATAATGATTATTACCTGAAAGTACAAAGTATTGTTGCATGATCACTTATACAACCTTTCATGTAGAGGTGAAAAGGAGATTGACACCGGAGGGAATTGAACCCCATCCTGGTAAACCAGGAGTACCACTGCCGGTATCTTTTGCTTTTTAACACTACATGAAAAGGTAAAGCAAAACCTGCATTAGGAACAGCATATCAGTGTCAGAATTTCATGTTTTACTGTGACTTACTACACTATATATTGTTGATGAAACGTGTATAATTAAATGGTCACATCTGTGTAGAATTGGGCTATAACGTGGTTATGAATACACATATTAATTCAATGATGTCCTAATGCAGGAAACAAAACCTTTGTAAGCTATGTACAATAAACTTTGGACAGTTGTAAACACTGACACCATCACTCTTTTCAAAACTATTAAGTAACGCCTCATGATCACTAAAATATTAAATGATGGTATCAGTACTTACAATTTCTTAGTGATAAACAATAAATTAATTCATAATTTTAAACAGCAAATACATGTTACAATTGATTACAAACACAAAATACATTATTATATAAATATTGACAATATACACATGTGCCTTTAATGATACATAATTATTTCATGTACACACACACATAATAAATACAAGTGCCAAACCTTTACAACATAAAATCATGCCATGTCCACATTTACAACATCACCCTGGCCTCACACATGTAGAATTGGGTAAAGTTCTGGTCTGAATTTACCAGCAACGAAACACTATTGCCTCATGATCACTACAATATGTGGGCACCACCGAAGCCTCTACACTATACTGAGTGTTTTTTACATATACGTGATCAATGAGCGTCCCTCTCTCTGTTGTGGGTTTAGTCACTAACTGGACATACCCTCTACTTGTAAGAAACTGGGAGATTGTTGATGATTTCAAAATGTCATCATTGAAATCTCCCATGACAGCAACTGTGTTACTCATTGAATCGAGCCAATCAACCAACTGCCCCAGATTTTCCTTAAACAAAGAGATGGGATAAGATGGTGGTCGATAAACAACTGCCAGAACTACGTTGTAAGTAGCAAACCTACACACTACACATTCCAAATTGACATGTGGGACATCTAAAATGTCACATTCCACACTGTCAGCGCTATACATGCCAACTCCACCATGTTGTTGGTCTTGAAGTGCGAGCAAGGCAGGATGGCTGCTACTGTAGGATAAACTTCGTGGACAGTTGTGAAAAGTGAACCCAGCAATCTTAGTTCTCTCTGCTGTGAAGGCTGCAGGCAGCCACGTTTCTGTGACAGCAATACAGTTAGGCTGCAAGGGCTGTGCACACAATGCCAAATCCACTACACGTCTTGTCAAACTTTGCACATTCATTGAAAACACAGTGAAACTGTTTTGGCTCAATGCGTGCCGAGGTATAGCGCCTGTCACAAAAGGAGTCATACTGTTAATGGCATCCTTAACTTCTTCCCTGCAATATATGCGCTTCTCCTCAAACTCCTGAATGATTAACCCTGAAAGAGTCCTAACGCGATTTAATGCCACATATGCTTGGCCAGAGGAAAATATCTTTGCCAAATTAACTACAGCGTTATCAACAGTTAGGCCTTGTACTTTATGTACTGTACAGGCCCACGCTAGTTTCAGTGGGAATTGCCACCGTAATCCACCATTTTTTGTGGCTCTGTCTTCTTCAGGCTCAATACCTATAGAGCCTTGCAAATGTAATGCCAAGTTAGGGCACTCCTTTCTCCTCTGTTGTCCAACCAAATTGTCATCAAATTTAACATAGACTTTTAGTAGCCTGGGAATTCCCATGTTGCTTTGCGCGCAATTTCATTCACACTGCAAAGGCAGCCTGGAAACCACCGCCCTTATTTTTGCCTGAGTTAGGGAACCAATCACAGAACGGGGGGGCAGCAAGACGATGACGACGTCTATGCGCGACACCGAAGCTTGTAGAGTGTTAATCCAACATGGCAGCGGACACAACGTTACCGTTCGATGCAGCCTTAGAAAGTGTTTTAAGTAGCTTAGAACGCAAGTTTACTTTTAAAAAAGAGCAACGCGTCTTCTCCCTCCTCGTTGAATTTCTGTCGCTCTACATACGTCATCTGGTATAAGTGATAAAATTGGCTATGAATCGCGAGCAAAGCAGCATGGGAAGAACCAGACGCCATTTGATAGACATTCGTAGCGCCCAATAAACGGCTCTAGGCATTCGTAAACCACGCCTCAAATACGAGAAAATGCACACCTAGTTCCCAGACCACCATCTCATCCAGATGTGGACGCGTCAGCCAGGCTAGACATTTAGTGGAAACTTGCTCTTGTCTGACATATGCACTTCGGTAACTACACCACAGACACCATTGACTAGGCCATCTGCCACATCAACATTTTTACACAGCATTACACGCGCATCCTTCCCTGAGAACAGCGTCTCTGCCAAACAGGTGTTTGGTGCTCTGGCATGATGGCCATCTAACAACCTCAGTTGTCCTGTCTTCGCATCATTAATAAAATCCTGCGCATTTACTTCAACGTATTCAGGACAAGCTTTAAATAGCTGTTGCATGTTATGCTCATTTACTTGTCTATTAGTTGCAAATATGTGCAAGGCAGAGCTTTCCTCAGCAGTTTCACAGCGTCTCACACATCCAAATCACTTTTCAACATCGGAGTCTTTTTGCCACGACACCTAACCCTATTTAACAACTCAGCAAAGACTTTGTCTTTCTGTCTAACTATTTCAGTTAGCTCAACAACTTCAAACAAGCTCGACCACAAGGTGTTACTAACGTCCTCCACATACAACGGCTTGCCTCTTACAGGCGGCAACTGGAAAAAATCTCCTACTGCAACTACAATAACATTGCCAAACGGTGAAAAATCACCCGTTTGTTTTATCTGTCTTAATCTACCGTGAATATATGAGAACAGATTGTGATCCACCATGCATATCTCATCTATTATCAACAGCTGCAGATCACAATATTTGGCACGCAACGAGTTCAGTTTCTCCTCCCCCAAAGGATGTACGGTAAGCGTACATCCTTTCCTATACCAAATGTTGAATGGATTGTTGCCGCCTGCAAATTGAATGCTGCAATCCCTGTAGTAGCCATCAACAACACACATATGTTGTCTGGATGATGTCACGTCGGTGACAACAGCCTCATTGATTCGTACTGAATCGCCTTTATCAAATGACTCTTGCCAGTACCTACACCACCTGTAATAAATACATGCAACGGTGCAGGAGTTTTGCCATGTATCCTATCTAAACACCATTGCCTAACCTGATAAAAAACAGACATCTGGGTGTCATTCAGAGACCTAACTAAAGCCAAACCATCACTTCTAAACATGACATTACTTCTCCTCTCTACATTTCTTGACTCTATACTTCCGGACTGCAAATCTGGAATATCTTCAACATCCTCTACCAGTATCTGTTGCTGCTCTCCTCTTTCCTCCAGACACTCTAAAGGTTCTAGCTCCTGTTCTGGACACAGCTCACACCATGCATTTTCCACTAGTCCATCACAATCGATATTATTCCTAATCTTCTCTAAATCTTCTGCTTCCCTCTCAAAAATTCTGCCATTTCCATCAACGACCACCTGCACCGAACGTCTAGAACCATCACTAAACCTAACATGCCCATTACTGTAAAACTGTTCAAAGGTTTCACAGTTTGCAGGTTTCAGTTGTTCATCACATCTATACGGCAGGAACAGTTGCAGTTTACTGCGGAAAAAGTTTTCCGAGTTCTGGGTTTTGAAAACCGCGCATACCGAATGACAGCTGGTTGTGTGCGTGTTCTTTTGACTATAAAACCACACCGATTCTGTAACTGGATTGGATTCCGACACTTTTCATTTTTACTCAATATGCGATATTCTGATGCAAATGTTGCCAAACACACGTCTTCAAATGCCACATCTATTGGCCTACTCTTATAGCGGTCAACTAAACTAGTCATCCACATATTTTTAGAGGTGACAGCCTCTGATGCAGTCTTAAAATACTCAACGGTAAACTCATCCTCACAATATTATCCCCTGTGGGCACAAAGACGACTTTCCTTGAACATTCCTTTAAGTGCATATTTGTTAGTCTATAAACTGCTTCTTGGGCACTAACATCTCTTTTATGCAAGTACACAGTACCTAGAATTTTTAAGGCCTCCTTTGCACTAAGATTGCCCTCTTTGGATGCCTCTCTTTGGGCATTGCTCAACAGCAGCCCCATCTCCCTTTCTGCCTTAGAAATATAGGAGATGATGTACACAACACATGCATACGCATCCACAACGTACTGGATGTCTATATTAGCATTCCAGCATTTCAAGAGGGACGTACTATACTGATTAATCCACGACTCCTTAACATCCCTTTTTAAAACAACTTCTGTCTTCTTGCCAAGACGTTTATACGCCGCCTCAAAAATCTCCTGATTCATGCGTAAAGCATCAAACAGCTGCTGTACATTTTCAAAACTACCATCGTTCAATGCCTTCTTAACACTTATTAAAATGTCCTCGGCATGCTCTGCCTTCATCTCCCACCTGTTCTCTCCATGCTTTTCACAAGTTGCATCCGTCACATTTTCCTGACACTTGCAGACTGGTTCCACTCGCTTACGACTGATGAACGTGCGTGCAGATACTGGTCGAGGAAAATTGAAACGACACGTTGTATTCCTCTTTTTGCACGACTTTGAGTGGCGAGTGGAATGTTGTTGTACAGATGTGATAATGTCCAATAATGTGTCATCATCTGCTGGTAGTTCACATGTTACATATTTGTCAATAAACTGAACTACCTCTTCGGGATCAGCTCTATGGTCCCACAGCCCATTGGTCCCACATTGCTAAGACTTTTTTATTCATTTTTAGGCCCATTGGTCCCACAGCCCATTGGTCCCACATCATAAAGACTTTTAACATTATTTTTTAGGCCCATTGGTCTAAAATTTAGAATTTTAATGAAAGTTTTCACTAATCTTTATTGTCACTTAGCACAGTGTGGGAGTCCCATACAGAATTTTTATGTGGGGGTCTGCATGGGAATGTTCCTCAACTACATGAGGAACATATATATCCAATAAATAAATTTTATTTTATGGCAGCTTACCACCGGGTCATGATTAGTCAAGTGCGCCACCCCGGACTGTGATGATATTTTATAGGCCACTTTTTATTGTGTAAAGCCAATTTAGCCATGAAATACATATTATTATTGTTATTATTAGTAGTAGCAGTAGTATTAGTAGTACCAGTGTAGTTGTAGGTGTTTTTCTACTTTTGGAAATGAAGCTAAAAAAACAGCTAAGGAAATAATAATAAAAAAAACAAATAAAAAAAAAAGGTTAGCATGTGCAGGCCAAATGTCTTTACACCTTTTTCGCTATTAGTTTACTCAGAAATGTGAGAACATGGAGTTGTGGGACATAGGGCCTAAGCTGTGGGACCAGTGGGCTGTGGGACCAGTGGGCTGTGGGACCAGTGGGCTGTGGGACCAATGGGCTGTGGGACCAGTGGGCTGTGGGACCAGTGGGCTGTGGGACCAGTGGGCTGTGGGACCAATGGGCTGTGGGACCAATGGGCTGTGGGACCAGTGGGCTGTGGGACCAGTGGGCTGTGGGACCAGTGGGCTGTGGGACCAGTGGGCTGTGGGACCAATGGGCTGTGGGACCAGTGGGCCGTGGGACCAGTGGGCCGTGGGACCAGTGGGCCGTGGGACCAGTGGGCCGTGGGAACATAGACACGCTCCCACCTCTTCATCACTGTTCCTGTCAATTAACGGAGCGTTCTCAATCCAGAACAAACAATGAACATGTGGGGAACCACGCTGCTGAAACTCGACCCTATAAAAGTAGTCAATTATTTTACCAATGGGATTGCATGGAGACATCAACACCTCCTTTAAAAAACAATGCCACCGAAAGTCAAACATCCTAGCTGCAGTTACCGGATTCTGCCGTAACAGCTCACACCTATCAGCCCACTCCAACTCGTCAGCTGTCTGCGTTCTTCCAGCCTGTCGCAAAGCACTATCAAGCAGATTTTGCCAACGCAGATCAGCTGAAAAAAAGGAACAAAACCAAGTGGGGACGCCTAACTGACGAACACAAGCTAACAGGTCACTCTGCGCTCCCTGCCAGGACACTGGAGTTCCTCTAATAGGTTTCAAAAACTGATAGCCATCATCACACGCCAACAACTGTTTCAACCCATCGTCACTCTTCAATAGATTGTTAACCTTTGTCAGTGTGCCACCTCCCCTTCCTTTTCTTAACGCTTTGGACACATTGGAAACGACCTCCGACATGTACTGAGCAAAAAATATGTATTCTACATTCCGGGCAAATCTGCCATCAGCATGCAGAACACGGTTATTAAAATAATGCGTTAATGTCAAACGCTGTGGTCGGCTATCATGATATGTATGCTGTCCCTGCGGAAACAACACTGGAAAACATTTGGCTTCATTGGCATGATCAGACAGCAAGCTAACAGGGCTGTTTCCCTCTGCAGGAGCCACGTTCACAACAGCATCAAAATACTGATCCAACACTTCTTGACCAATGTCTACAGGCATCAGACAACTGTCCTGAAACATACAGTGTTGCTGTCTGTCATGTAGAAGTTCATCCTCGCCACCATCACTGGCTTCTCCATTACAATCATTGTCTGCTCCTGAAATTACCTCATCATTCTCCCTACAAAACTCATTAAGCCATGCTTCATTAAACTGTATATCTTTATAATGTGCATTAATGTTTTTTAAACACTGCAATGCTTGCCCAACATGCATCGTGTCCACAAATTCATACTCGTAATGACCCTTGTAAGTTAACTTACGCTTCAGCTTCACAGGCAACAAAGACCCCTCCATATTGGAACGGGGTAACAAATTATTCGTTTGAACAATGTTTGCTGGAACACACGTCACTGGGCCATGTACTCCATTTTGTCCACCTTTGGGCTAAGCTAACATCTTCATGAACGGTATATGTAGCGCGATCAAATGCTTTTCTAAACTATTCAAAAAGGCCAGTTCTGCTGGAATGGGACACACAGTCAAATTGTTCCCTGCAGATTCTGTTGGTTCCTGTCCTCTTACTATGTTACTATGACAGGTGTAACGGATCGAAAGCTTCCCTCTAGGTGCGTCAACCAAGTGACACGGCATCTCACAACTGGCATCACATTCGTGCAGATAATCGTCAGTAATACACTTTGCGGCTACAGCAGCTACAACTCCAGTCTTATTATAATCTGCCCTTTTATAGGTTAAAACCTGATGTTTAAACAACAAGTTTTTATATCAGTGGAGTGAAATATATTTAAATCGAAGCAGTTTGAACTCACTTGAAGCTGATTTTTGACGACTCAAAAAGTTAACATTCGAGTGGATGGCAGATTTTGTCAGATTTTGAGAGATTGTTCAAGCTTAAAGGCTCATAGTTCAAAATCTGTCCATGTGAGCTCTTTAGGAGTTATATTGGCTGAAAGAGGACACGTTTTCCTACATTTTAAGGTATAATTTGTTTCTTTCAGTTAAACTGTATGAAAGTTATAGTAATTTGTTTGAAAAGTTGAAATTTCTCAGCACGCACTGCTGAATGTCTCACTCAAAAATCAAAGAAGGAGCTAATTTAACCTAGGAGCTATATTTCAAAATTGGCCTAATATTTTTTAAAAGCTGAAACATTTGGTAATAGCTGTATGTCTTATGAACATTTTAAAATTTGAATGGTGTCTCTAGCTGAAAGTATGCTGAAGTAGTTAAGATTTGAAAGGATTTACCATTACTTTTAAAAGGAGAAAAACTTGAACAAAGAGCTTAATATCTTAAAAAGTTTAAAAGTTTGAAATACCAGAAACAATAGCAGTAATCTGCTGAAAGAGCTGAACATTTTTATACCAAAATTGTTGAAATAGGTGAAAGTATGCTGAAGTATTTGAAGGACAAAAATCGGTGGAATAATACGGAATAATAATAAAGAGAAACAGGAACTTGCATTAAGCATTCTCACTATTACAGGCACTTTTCTTTCAACTGCTGCCTATTCAGCTTCACACCTGCTGCAACACGCTGTTTATATTCAACATTTGCATATTGTGTTCTACTCATTTCCTTCCTCTTGGCTTGATACGTGACATTAGTCATGTACATGGCCTTACTCATTTCCTTCTTCTTGGCTTGATACGTGACATTAGTCATGTACATGGCCTTACTCATTTCCTTCTTCTTGGCTTGATATGTGACATTAGTCATGTACATGGCCTTACTCATTTCCTTCTTCTTGGCTTGATACGTGACATTAGTCCTGTACATGGTCCTATTCATTGTGAGAATGCATTAAAGCAAAATAAAAAAAAGTCTTAGTGACGTGGGACCAGTGGGCTGTGGGACCAATGGGCTGTGGGACCAGTGGGCCGTGGGACCAATGTCTACAGGCATCAGACAATCATTATGACAATGCATTAAAGCATTCTCACTATTAAGTTCCTCTTTCCCTTTATTATTCCGTATTATTCTTCCGCCGATTTTTGTCCTTCAACTACTTCGGCATACTTTCAACTATTTCAACAATTTTGGTATTAAAATGTTCAGCTCTTTCAGCACATTACTGCTATTGTTTCTGGTATTTCAAACTTTTTAAGATATTAAGCTTTTTGTGCAAGTTTTCCTCCCTTTAAAAGTAATGGTAAATCCTTTCAAATCCCCTTCAAATCTTAACTACTTCAGCATACTTTCAGCTAGAGACTCCATTCAAATTTTAAAATGTTCATAAGCTATTCAGCTATTACCAAATGTTTCAGCTTTTAAAAATATTAGGCCAATTTTGAAATATGACAGTTTAAAAAATATGAAAGTCTGAAAACGTTGGAAAAATGCGAATGGGAAAACGCATGGAAAATTTAAAAAATGGCCATTTTGGGCCTTAACGAACTTGAAAATGGCCTTTTTAGAGGCCTTATAACTCAGCCAAACAGCATAGCACAGACCTCATTCAAAGTGTGTAAGTGACACGAGACTCTCGGCTTTAACTGAATCGAAGGGTTTGGATATATCTTATACCGCTTTGACACAACGGCAATTTACGTTTGAGGGTGCCAAAATGTCAGATTCTGCGTCTCTCCCACTCTACCTCCCACTCTAAATTTGATTTGTCACGGATTCGTCAAACAAATCTCTCTCATGTCTCAGATATCTGGCCGATCTGGACAAATGTTATCACAAAACGTAGGCATTTTTGTCCTCTTTCACACTATGTCACACTCATTGACCTCTGCCACACAGATTTATCACAAATTGCGCAGTCGTCCCTGCAACTGACGTCCCCTCCATTATAAATGGCTAAAATCCTAAAATCTATGCAAGATGTTTGTTTATAAATGGCAGTGGCACGACCACCCTGTACCTTGCACATGTTTAAAATAAAAACATGAATATATTAACCTGTGTATTATTTGAATAGCTTAGTACAATAACAGAGTAGCTATGTTTATACACGGCACTGTTACCTGTTACCTATCCACTTCGTGCCTTGTGGCACATAAGGCCTTCACAGAGCACTTCCACTTCTCCCGGTCAGCTGCTGCAGTCCTCGCTTCAGCCCATGATATCCATTCTAGCTCTTTTCTTTCTTTCTCCACAGTACGTCTCCAGGTGGTCTTTGGTCTTCCTTTTCTTCTTTTCCCTTCTGGTGCCCAGGTCATTGCTATATTGCAGTCGTTGTTGTGGTCCTGCCTTAATATGTGTCCAATCATTTTCCATCTACGGAGCTTCACTTCTTCACTCAATGCCTTCATCTCAGCTCTTTCTAGCAGGTCTTCAGTTCTGACGTGGTCTTGCCAATGTATACGGAGTATTCTGCGTGGGCATCTATTATGGAACACATCTACTGCTTTGTTATCTCCTTTGTTCATTTTCCATGTTTCACATCCGTATAGCAAGACTGGCTCTACTAGCGTCTTGAAAAGTCTTAGTTTTGTTCTCCTTGTGATGGTGTTAGCAGCTCCAGATCTTCTTGAGTCTGATGAAAGCACCTCTTGCTTTTGATAGTCGGTTCTTCAGGTCTTTCATTCCGCCTCCCTCTTTACAAACTGTGGCTCCCAAGTATGTGAACTGCTCCACCTCTTCAATGTCTTTTCCATTGATCTGGATTCTTTCCTGGTTGCTTGCGTTAATCCTCATTGTTTTTGTTTTTTGTGTGTTAATCTTAAGACCTACTCGCCTGGCCTCTTCATCCAACCGTGTT
The DNA here is from genome assembly GCF_027942865.1 of Odontesthes bonariensis. Lineage (NCBI taxonomy): Eukaryota > Metazoa > Chordata > Actinopteri > Atheriniformes > Atherinopsidae > Odontesthes > Odontesthes bonariensis. Next base: position 2,524,708 of record NC_134529.1, on the reverse strand, counting down.
GTTTTATTCTGAATTTGTTGTTTTGTAGAGGATAGTAATGCTATGTCATCTGCGAAGTCCAAGTCGTCCAGTTTTGATTTTAGCTTCCATCTAATTCCATTTTCTCCCCGTCTAACTGTTCTTCTCATGATCCAATCTATCACAATCAAGAATAAGAATCCTGACATATTGCAGCCTTGTTTGACACCGGTTTTAATGTCAAACCATTCACAAATTTCTCCCTGGTCTTCAACTGCACACTGGAAGTCTTCATAGAATGTTCTCACCATTCTCACAATCTTGTCTGGGATTCCATACTTTTCCATGATTATCCACAGGCTCTTGTGATGGACAGAGTCAAAAGCCTTCTCGAAGTCTACAAAGTTCATACAGTGTTGCTTGCCACTCATTAAACATAGCTACTCTGTTATTGTACTAAGCTATTCAAGTAATACACAGGTTAATATATTCATGTTTTTATTTTAAACATGTGCAAGGTGGCCGTGCCATTTATAAACAAACATCTTGCATACAACACTGAGCTATTCAAATAATCCACAGATTTGAACTTTAAACATGCATGTAGATGGGACAATGAATACTCAAACCATCTGATGGCACACGTTTGCACACAATTTGTGAGGAATAACTGTTTGAAAAAAAAAAAAAAAGTTTAAAAAAATGTTAAAAATCGTCTAATCAACCAAAGATTTTGCGACCCCCCTGCAGTACCTCCGCGGACCCCCTGTTGAAGACCTCTGCTCTAAATCAGATTGGGTCTTTCACTTTCGATTTCTCGGAAACGTCTGTACAGTTTTGTTTTAAGTACCCTTTTTACATGCAGCTTCAACCGGCTTGATCTAGATATTTGAAACCTCACAGACAGCAAAGTGAAACTTAAATAATGAACAAAAAAAGAGAAAACTTTTGCACACCTACCCGACTCTTCCTCTCACCCAGAGAAACTGACAAAGTTATTCAGTCATTTAATATATTCTCTGTTGGTTTCCCCAGTTATCTTTTCTTACTGAACTCACGTTGCATTCAGGACTTCTTTTTATTTATTTTTTTCTCAGGTATCAGAACATCAGATAAATAATAATAGATTCAGGTTTTTAAAGAAATGCACTTTTATGTTTTTACTCTTCAGCTTCATCTTCTTCGCCAAATATGGTCATTTCTGCCTTCAACGAAGGCGACAGCCCTAACTGTGACCTCTTTACAGTCTGTATGTATAAGAAGGGGCACAATGGGAATCCACAACAGTTCATTCATTAAATGAATACGGTTAGATACATTCACATTTGAAAAGTAATTCTAAAATGTTGAGCTTCAGGTCAATTTAAGACTGACAGGAAGTAATTTTATTGAATGACAATAAAGTGTGTCTGACTAACTAACTAAAAAAGGTCATTTGTGCCAGAAGGATGTAGGTGTGGTTGAAAACTCAAGGCAAGCCTCCTATATATTTACCTCCTGATTGACTGAAGTGCACCTCATTCGCTCCGGCTGAACACGATGCTTCTCTTTACACTGGTCCTTGGAGTTTGGCTTCTCCCAAAAGGCAAGTTTTTCTTATCTGTAAATTAGTTCAGATCTTTCATTTTGAAATGCTTTTGAATACTTCTGATCACTCTTCTTTCTTTCTAACCTGCATTTTGTGCACCAGTAAGTTAGCTTTTTAAGAAGATCTTTGATATCCTCAGAATAGCACCAATATTTGTTTTTGTTTTCTTTTTGTAGCATCGTTTATAGTTCTGATTAATTCCCTTCTAAATGAATGTGGTAATACGGTTTTGTTCATGCTTTCTTCTTTTTTTTTTTTTTTCAGGGGAAACTCTGACATGCTATCAGTGTAAACAAAGGTACACTTTACCTTGCAAGGAATCAAAACCATGTCCCTTACAGGAGCATCAGTGTGCTTCACACAGAAAAATGGAATTTGGTATATTTCTGTATAGTTTATGGTGGTTGTTGGTCCCCTGTTTGGCACTTGCTCAGTTTACAGTGACTTTTCTTTGGCTACAGGTGTTTCAAAACCTCCTGACTCTGAAGAAAAAGTTTGTGCTTTGCCTCAGGAGTGTGGTCAGAGTTCTTTAAACATTGGAAAGTACAGAAACTTCAATATATTCAAGTGCTGCAAGTCGGACCGCTGCAACACCGAATCTGCCCAACCCGGTAATTTACATCCTGTGTGTATTGTTTTACATTGTGCAGGGTTGTTCTAACTACAGTCTGTTGTATTAACACTTTATGCAAAATGCTCGGTGAGTGCAAATATTTCAAACCAAGAAAAAAGTCCAAAAAGAGAAACAGTTTGAATATTTGCGAAATGCAGTGACACAGGACCAAGAACATTTTTAATTAATTGTTAAAGCTATAATGTGTAATATTTCACGTTGTCTATTAACAAATTTCGAAATGTGGAAACGGAAAGGGCGAAGCTGATGACATGTCCTTCTACAAATCCCGTAGTTTTAAAATGGCTGAGCGACATGGAGACATTCATTGGGGTGTAACACTGTTATGTACATTCGCATGCTGAATATAAAGAATATAAGAACACTGCACTTTATGAATGAGGTAATACTTGTGAACGATAAGACTCAAATTTGTTAATAGACAACGTGATATATTACACATTATAGCTTTAAAAGTGAAAACGTCCTTGCTGCTAAACCTGATTCTGAATTACAGCTTCACTACTTTGTTCGTATGACGGAGGCACTCATATCACAGACGCAAATGATTGTCATTTAAATACACCTAAAAACACTGAAGCAGTGCGCCTTGTAATGTAGGGTTTATTCTCTAAAACGTCCTTATTTATTTTTCTTGTGCCAGGCACTTCAGTTTGACATTATTTTCAACATTTCAAGCTTATTTGTGAAATATAAAAAAATGTAAAAATAACTCTTCCTCTCATGAGAAGATGAATAAAGAATTGCACTCTAAAAGTTAGTGCTGACCACATTTAAATGCTTCAGGTATGAAATCAGTTATTTGAGGTCAAAGTTACAGAAGTCTTCAGTTCGTGGGTATGGATCAGCAACTTTACCACAACAGAAAGCATTGAAAGGCTTAATTAGGGACCGAGCAGTGAAACTGCAAGGACCATATTGTATCTGTAAGGATTATTATTCCGTCTTCCGTCTTATTCTTTGCAAAAGGTATGCGAAAACTCGTGAAATTTTGCGAGCGCCACCTGCCAGTCGACGACATGAAAGAATCTAAACTTTATATTTTTGGGAGTCGCTCATTGACTCTGTAGCGCCCCCTACGATGCTTAAAAATGGTCCCCTTATTGGGGTTAGTTTTGCATGGGACGACGAAATTCGGTACACTCATTCACCATGCCCAGACGCACAAAAAAGTCTCATACCGCCATGGTCCCACATCCACAGGAAGGCGGCCATTTTGGATAGAAAGTGAGTTTTCGTGCCATTTTTGACCGATTCCACGCCTTGCATATGATCAAACTCGTCCTACAGATTTAATGCTACAGACTTCAAACTTGGCCAGGTTACTCTTAAGACATGGGGGGAATCATGGGGAAACTTTTTCAAAACTTAAAGGGCGTGGCCGTGGCGACGTCTCAAAGTTTGATGACTCGCCATCACTCGCCACAAAAAATGAAGTCGCTTATAACTCCCACATACATTATCCAATCTGTCCCAAACTTCATACGGTGAATGCTGGACCCAGCCTGAACGCACACATATTATCATAACGACATCCACTTATAGCGCCACCTGCTGGTGGTTGGAAACGTCTTTTTTTCCCACACCTCACATTTGATCAAACTCCTCCTACAGATTTAATGCTAAATGCTTCAAACTTGGCCAGATTACTCTTAAGACATGGGGGGAAAATCATGGAGAAACTTTCCCAAACTCTGAACGGTGCCCGCATTGGGGTTATTATGTGCTCGTACGTACGCAGAGGGTATCGTCCGTGTGGGCAGAGCTGCGCGACTACGGCGTCCAGCGCATGCCCAACGTGCGCACATCCAACGTACGCACACCTCAGTCCCGCTCACAGCTGCTTGCAGCTTTCTAGTTTTAATTTTAATCTTAATTTTTTTCGATGAAATGAAATGACCAGGTTTTAACTTGTTCAGTTTCCAGAATAAAAGGAAAGGGAACCGCATTGTTTAGCACAGAAACATCATTTTCTAGGAACTTATTTGAAAACAGCCCATTGCTATTTTCTTCCTCAAATAATAAATTTTTTGTTGTACTAGATTCCCACAAATTTCTTCCAAATGGCAAGGAGTGCTTCACCTGTAAAGGAGAAACATGCACTAAAACTCTAAACTGTGTGGGGAATGAGCACCACTGCATCTCACTAACAGGTAAGAGACCTGCTTCTTCCTCAAAGTGATTCCAATATCAAACACTGTACTTTACTTCATAACATTATTTTCATTCTTTCAGTGAATCGTGGTGGTGTCAATGTGACCCTCAAGGGCTGTGCCTCCGAGCTGATGTGCTCAGCTTCATCAATTAAAAAGTACAAAGGAGACGATGGAGCAGAAGTGAGCTGCTGCCAGGGCGACTTATGCAACAGTGCCGGCGGTACAAGTGCTGGTCTGCTGCTGATGGCGGTGCCGCTCATCTCTCTGGTCTTATTGTCTTAGTTGCTCAATACAGCAGCATCACTGCTCACCTTTTCTTATCATTTTAGCAGAATTATAGAGCCGCATGCATGTTCGTCTTTCCAATAATGTGAAATGAGAACGCGAAAAAGATGAGTAAGCAAAGCACCAAATGTCATTTACCTTATCTTGCTTAATGCAATTGCTTTATGCGCTTGTTGTCTTCGCTGTTGTTAATTATGAATACGCTTTTTTCTAAGTAAAAAGGTAAAAAAAATTCTGGTGTAGATTGCCTTTATAAACCAGATTTTTGGAAACACAAAAGACTTGTTTTTGTCATTAATAAGAATTTGAATAAACAAATTGGACCTTTTATTTCTATTTCCTGTCTGAGTCTCTCTTTAATTTTATAATTGATTACATTAATTGACTTTGTGGGAGAGAAATGTCATGACATGGCCTAATTACACCGTGTGCCTTGTTGTTCGGTTCATATGAATATTGTTTAAGGTTAGAATGAGCTTGTTTACGATAATGGCGAAAGCCAGGCGCCTTAGAGAGATTGGGTTTGAGCCACGTACGCATTGTATGATACAGCAGTGGTTCCCGAAGTGGGGGTCGCGGGACGCCGAGGGGTGGGTCGCGAAATGATTTTCATAAATCAAATAAATTTTGAAAAAATAAAATACAGAAAAAAATCAGTCAAAGTTGTAAAACATTGTTGTATGAAACATGGTAGTTAAAATTATAATAAAACTACAGGTTTTCCTCCTGAGGTGATTACGACAGATTAACGATTGCATCATTTGCAGGTGTCACGTCACGTCTCCACGGTAACCATCACAAAGCGGACCAGTAGAGTACTCTACTGGTGTTTCTCTGCACTAGCTCATTGAGTATTTTTTGAATATTTTTCACAATGAAACGTTGGTTAATACCCAGCAAAAAAAAGGCAGATAAGCCAGCGGAGGAGGCAGAGAAGCTAGCGGAGGAGGCAGAGAAGCTAGCGGAGAGGGCAGAGAAGCTAGCGGAGAGGGCAGAGAAGCTAGCAGAGAGGGCAGAGAAGCTAGCAGAGAGGGCAGAGAAGCTAGCGGAGGAGACAGCGAGGCCAGCGGAGAGGGCAGAGAGGCCAGCGGAGAGGGCAGAGAAGCCAGCGGAGAGGGCAGAGAAGCCAGCGGAGAGGGCAGAGAAGCCAGCGGAGGAGGCAGAGAGGCCAGCGGAGAGGGCAGAGAAGCCAGCGGAGAGGGCAGAGAGGCCAGCGGAGAGGGCAGAGAGGCCAGCGGAGAGGGCAGAGAGGCCAGCGGAGAGGGCAGAGAAGCCAGCGGAGAGGGCAGAGAAGCCAGCGGAGAGGGCAGAGAAGCCAGCGGAGGAGGCAGAGAGGCCAGCGGAGGAGGCAGAGAAGCTAGCGGAGGCAGAGAAGCTAGCGGAGGCAGAGAAGCTAGCGGAGGCAGAGAAGCTAGCGGAGAGGGCAGAGAAGCCAGCGGAGGAGGCAGAGAAGCTAGCAGAGAGGGCAGAGAAGCTAGCGGAGGAGACAGCGAGGCCAGCGGAGAGGGCAGAGAGGCCAGCGGAGAGGGCAGAGAGGCCAGCGGAGAGGGCAGAGAAGCCAGCGGAGAGGGCAGAGAAGCCAGCGGAGGAGGCAGAGAGGCCAGCGGAGAGGGCAGAGAAGCTAGTGGAGGAGGCAGAGAGGCCAGCGGAGGAGGCAGAGAAGCTAGTGGAGGCAGAGAGGCCAGCGGAAAGGGCAGAGAGGCCAGCGGAGAGGGCAGAGAAGCCAGCGGAGGAGGCAAAGAGGCCAGCGGAGAGGGCAGAGAGGCCAGCGGAGAGGGCAGAGAAGCTAGCGGAGAGGGCAGAGAAGCCAGCGGAGGAGGCAGAGAAGCTAGTGGAGGCAGAGAAGCCAGCGGAGGAGGCAGAGAGGCCAGCGGAGGAGGCAGAGAAGCTAGCGGAGGCAGAGAAGCCAGCGGAGGAGGCAAAGAGGCCAGCGGAGAGGGCAGAGAAGCCAGCGGAGAGGGCAGAGAGGCCAGCGGAGAGGGTAGCAGAGGAGAGCGCGAGCTCTGGCGGGGGAAGACGTTCCCGCCATAAGGGGGTCCATAAGCTGTCGGATCAGCCTTCCTCCAAGTGTCGCAAGTATCGAGAGGAATATTTACAGTATGGATTCACATGCGCCGTTGTCAACAAAATTCAACATCCCCAATGTGTAGTGTGTACAGAGGTGCTTGCACATGTGAGCCTAAAACCCGTAAAAATGCTCAGACTTGGGGCGGTCGGTGGCGTAGTGGGTTAAGCAGCCGCCCCATGTACAGAGGCTGTAGTCCTCGATGCAGCGGGCCCCGGTTCGACTCCCGCACCGAGCGGCCCTTTGCTGCGTGTCTTCCCCATCTCTCTGCTTCCTGTCTCTCTCACACTGTCCTGTCATTAAAGGCATAAAAAAGCCCAAAAAATTACTTTAAAAAAAAAAAAATGCTCAGACACATGAAAACTAAGCACCCCTCTCTTGCCGGTAAACCGCTAGATTTTTTCCGCAGAAAGGAAAAAGAGTTGCAAGGTCAAAAGAAAATTTTAATTAATCAAACAACAATCCCAAACAAAGCTCAAAAGGCTTCATATGAGGTGGCATATTTAATTGCACAGTCAAAAAAGCCACACACAATCGGGGAAACACTCATAAAACCAGCTGCCATCGCTATGAGTCGCGCAATGCATGGGTGTAAACTGGCCCGTGAGCTGGAATCAGTGTCGCTGTCTGACGGGACCATTTCCTGGCGCATCACCCATATGGCCCAGGACATAAAGAGTCAGCTGATTGACAGAGTGAAGAAAGTTAAATATGCTTTACAGTTAGACAAATCCACGGATGTATCAAACTGTGCCCAGCTGCTTGTTTTCGTTAGATATAGTTTTGATGGAAAACTTAACGTACAGGTCATCTGCTACCTTCGCTACAAGGCCCTCTTCAAGGAGGTCTCCAAAGACTCTGCACGTCAACTCCTCCAGCGCCGTCTCTGACCCCGGCATGCCCATAGCACTCCGCACGTAGACACGGACACCTTTAAAGGGCGTGACGACCCCACAGTACTTCCATGAGTCCCTGGACAAAGGGATCTGGTAAAAGGCTTTGGTTAGGTCTGTAGCAATGATGTATTTCCATTGGGCTATGAGGCGCAGGGTGGAGTCGACATCAGGCATCAGAGAGGGCTGGGGTTTACTGTATCGGCTGACATCTGCGAAAGCCGGGACAAGGCGAAAACCACCACTAGGCTTCTTAATGAGGAACGAAGGGTTGACATGTTCCACTGTCACGTCGACGTCCGTAGGGTGTCGTAGCTGTATATATCCTCACCTAACCATATTTGATGTTTGGCTGGTCTGATGGAGACGTCATTCTTTTCCATGAAGGGTATTCCAGCTAGGATGTCAGAGTCGAGATTTTCAACGACGAGACCCTCAAAGTAGAGGCTGTGGCCGTCTCTCTGGAAGTGTGTCCGTGTCTCTCCCACAACCTTCAAAAGGGATGAGCCATTTGCTTGGAATGCAGACTGTGTACTTCCTGTGACAGTAACACCCAGCCGGATTGCGCATGAGGCCTTTATCATGTTACCTGTAGCTCCACTGTCAACGGTAAGGTGCACAGGGCAGTGACCATGGAATGCATCCACGTAGGCGGACGGTTTGATGAGTACACATTTTACGCCACTCGCTGGTGCTGTCTCCACACTAATGCACTCAACCACCTCATCATCAGTCTCAACCTGCTCACCCATCACTTGGCGCGATTTAGCCATGAACATTCTATCCTGGGGGGGAAGGAACGTGCATTTACTAAGGAAGTGATTGACAGGTCTGCCTGCGCTTTTACACAACGGACATGACCTTTTCCAGCGGGCAGGCAGGGTTTGCTTTAACCTGGGGAGCTCAGACAGCCGCCCGCATAGCTCGGCCATCCTCTGAGGCCTCCAACCTGTCCAGTAGGGAATCCAGGGCTTGTGATATTTCCGGTTTGATGGATGCCAACGTGCGGGACCGCAGTTCAGTGCCATATCTTTGTTTGACGAGCTTCCGCAGATCAGCGTGTATGAGGCGGAGCCATGTGAGGACAACAAAATTCTCAAGCGAGGGCGTCAACTCCTCATCCTCAGTCACGACATCTCCCATGTGACTGATGCCAGAATCCCTACGCAGTAGTTTGTCATCAGTAAAGGCCATCAGACGTTGGTATAAATCCTCTGGCCTCTCATCAGGTTCTCTTTTGATAGCTGCAAAGTCAATGAAATGGGCTCCAGTGCACGGAAAACTGTAGTGTAGGCGAATAACTTGCAACATGCTGTCAATGGACGTGGCGTTTCTGACAACGCTGTGACGAGAGATAACAGAACAGTAATTGGCGATCTGTCCCAGCATGAGCTCGAGCATGGTCACCTTACGTTCCTTATTGCGACGTTGAGCAACGGGAATTGGGTCGGCGTCGTCTGTAAATCCTCGGAATGGGGATGTTTTGGATTTCTTCTCCCATTTTGCACCATTGAGCAGAAATGGGGCAAACTCACCATCAAGTGACAGTGTGTAAAGTAGGTTTTGGCGCCAGTTCTCAAAAGAGTTCACAGTTTCAATCCTGCTTAGACACCATTGCTTTGGTGCCCTGTGCGAATTAGCCATGCTGCCCACTTAGCTTAAGTTAGCTCCACTGCGTCCAGTTGTAGACGTTACTACACTGTGATTCCCCTACCAGGGTAGTTTCCGCTGTGACTTCAGCGGTCGATAATATCCTCGGGTCGTACGTTCGAAGAGCGCTGCCACCACGCCAGTAAATGGAGGACGATATACATAAATCACACAACGCAGATAGAGCAGTGCGGCAGCAGCCGTTTAGTGAGAACAGGTCCATATACAAGAACAGGAACGGACGTGACACACGGTTACTATATCCGGGACAACCGGAAGTGACGCGCGTACCATAACAACCAAACACAATACTGGCGTAACGAGGACCTGCTATTTTGCGCCCTGCTGGAGGGAACGTAAACGGGCGGGGATATTTTCACAAAACTTGACAACAAACTGAAAGAAGAGGGACTGTCTTGGGATGAATGCATCGGTGTGTGTACAGACGGTGCTGCAGCAATGCTGGGGAAAAAGAAAGGACTTAAAGCAAGAGTCTTACAAGTGGCACCCCACATAAAATTCACGCACTGTATTATCCACAGAGAGGCTCTTGCAGGTAAAACGCTCGGCCCAGAGCTGAAAGGTGTTCTTGATACTGCAATAAAAATTGTCAACCACATTAAATCGCGTCCACTCAACACCAGGCTGTTTGCCACTCTCTGCAACCAACTGGGATCGCAGCATGAGGGCCTGCTGTTCCACACAGAAGTCAGATGGCTTTCGCGGGGAAATGTTCTCAGCCGCCTGTTTGAGCTTATTTCTGATGGAGCATGGGTCCCAGCTCGCTGACCACCTGACTGACCCTGACTGGGTAACAAGGCTAGCGTATCTGTCTTGCATTTTTGACAGACTGAATGGACTTAACCTGTCATTGCAAGGTGAAAACACAAGCATCATGTCAATGAGTGATAAAATCTGTGTATTCAAGAGAAAAGTGGATCGCTGGACTGCACGAGTTGAAATGGACAGGATTGACATGTTTAATGAGCTGGACGAATTCATGGAAGAAAATGATCTGAGTGTTCACATTGTGAAGACGTCTATTACTACCCACCTTCAAGCCCTCCTGGAACACTTTGACAAGTATTTCCCTGAGGAAACGGCCCCGGAACAATATGACTGGATAAGATCACCATTCACGGTAACCACTGCAAGTCATCTGTCAGCCAGCGTGGAGGACGCACTGGTTGAGCTGTCGTGTGACCGCAGTTTAAAGACAGAGTTTCATTCTAAGACGCTTGCTGAGTTCTGGATTTCAGTCGAGAGGGAATATCCACAGCTGTCCAAGGCCATGATGGACGTACTGACGCCATTTGGCTCCACATACCTGTGCGAAAAAACTTTCTCTGCACTGACATATATTAAAAATAAATACAGATTATGGCTAAATGTGGAGGATGATCTCCGTGTGGCCGTCTCCGCAATTAAACCGAGAATGGACTTGCTGTGTTCCGCGCATATCACGCATCCATCTCATTAGATGAGATTAACGCTGCCAGCAACAATGTACATATGTTTATAAAAGTTTGTGGAAATTACGCTGAGATATTCTTCTGTTCAAATGGAAATTAAAGTAATGTTTCAAAGTTAAGTTTGCACATGACAGTAATACTGTGCACTCATGTTACATGGATAATAGGTATTCTGCTTTTATCAATCAGTAAATTTCAATATGTAAAATCCTAACAGGCTGCTCTGTTCCTTTGTGTTGTCGTTAAGCCCGTGTTTGGATAAGCCTAGTGGGTATGGCCTATGCGCACATTTTTTTTTCAGTCACATCCGGGGATGGTGGGGGTCGCCAGTCTCTGGCACCGTTATTTTGGGGGTCGCGGGTTGAAAAGTTTGGGAACCCTTGTGATACAGAACGGTATAAAGGCTTGGCACAAACTGAGGTCAGAGGAAATTTCTGGACATTCTGAAGTGTCTGTGACGGTTCGATCAATAAATTCCCCATGAGAGGCTGACCACGGCGAGTCCGACTCCTTTTTCTCCACAACATTTACTTTCAGGTGTTTTTTTTAAAAATTGTTAATTTAGTGTTTTTTCTCTTTTATTTAGTTTATTTTCTCTTTTATTTTGTGTTTTTTGTTTTATTTGATGACTTTGGGTCAGATTTGCTGGTCCTGGTTGTTTCTGTGTTTTCCTGGGTCTGAATCAGGATTTATTTTCAGCTTTTTGTTCCGAGTCTCTTTTCTTTTCTGCCTTTGTTGTTGTTCTTGCTTCAGTTTTATATTGATCTGATGTCATCTCTGTTTCTACTTTATTCTCTCAGTTTCCACATTTCCAGTTAGTGAATTATGTCTCATCACTATTTAATCTCCTGACTTTTCCTCATCAGTTGGTTTTGGATCTGGTTCCGTCTCTGTGCTTTTCGGGTCCAAACGTCACGCCTTTTCCCAGGAATCACAACACTTAATGTTTGTCGAGTTGCTCCAGAACTCGTCTTCTGGCTCCTCTGGGCCTCTCAGAGGTTTTATTTTTCCCTGATTATTAATATTACCTTCGCTCGTCTGCTGGAACAACAGACGTTTTGGTCTCTCCTGAGGGATGCTGTTGTGGGAAAAACACTCGTCAGATTTGCAGCCTCTCAGGATTAAGCTGTTTTCAGTTCCAGTCGCTCTTATTTAAGCTCGTATGAGTCCTCTGACGTCAGAGGATTCGTGTTTTTACCTTCTTCACAGGTTAACTGAAGGTTTGGGAACTTCTTGTCCCTTTAAATCATGAAAACACATCATCCCTTCATCTCCATCCAAACCAGTTTCTGAAGGTTTTCAGGGTGTTCAGCTTCAGTTCGGCAGCTTTAACTGAGCCGTCGAACCTTCTTTGTGGGTTAATTTGACCCGTCTGTGGGTGGAAAGTGTTAACTGAGGTCATATGATTGAGACGGTCTGTGTTTATTGTTTCATAAAACATTCAATTTGGTGTCAGATTCACGTTCTCCAGCAGTTCGTCTACAGATTAAAATGTGAACAAATGAGAGAAAGCTGGACTTTATGGGCTCCAGAAACATTAAAGATGATAAATAACTGGTGTCAGAAATCAGCAGGAAACTGGAAACAACACAACATTTTATTCTTTAAATGAAATCTGAAGGAATTTGCTTTGACTAAAGGAAACTAAAGCTGTGCTCTGTGGCTGCCAGCTCTGTCCTCATCGGCCCTTTAACTGAAAACAGATGCAGAGTCCTTGGTGGTTGTTTTCCCTGCGGCGCCCGGCCGCTGCCAGCTGGACGGCCGCTCGCTGAGCGTTAGCAGGCAGCAGGCGTTGTGTGGGAGGTCGCTCTCACAGAGGAGGCCTTGTTCCTCTCTGTCCACTAACTGGAAGCTAATTCAGAGTTTTCAGTCCTGCAGGATTAAATCTGTGGTGTCCGTTAACTCTTCGACACCACGTGTGTTTTTATTAAAAATACCAAATCATAGATTAAAACCATTTTCTGTCCTTTTCCTCAGCGATGTCACATGGTCCCTAACAGGACCCGGAGCAGCCACAGCACCATCAGAGGGCCCAATCGCCCCGTCAGGCCAGAGGCCGAGTTAAAGATGTTGATGCGTCCTTCCAGATGAGGGTAGACCTTCTGCCTCTGAGCGATGTAGTTCGACACCACCGAGATGTCCAGGTCCCCTGCAAGGAAACAAATCAAATTTATTTATTTATAGCACATTTCATGTACCAAACAATTCAAAGTGCTTCCCATAAAATAAAAGCATTGCAGCAGGGAGTGGAAGAAGCATTAAAATACATAAAAGAACATAAAGAGAAACAAATAAAATCATTTAAATGAATTTAAAAACAAGCAACAGCCCCGATAAATTCAAAGATATCGTGCAGATTTCATGCATAGACACATGAGAACAGAAATGTCTTTAACCTGGATTTAAAAATGTCTCCATTTGGTGAAAGTTTAATCTCCACTGGCAGTTTGTTCCACTTGTTTTCAGCATAACAGCTAAATGCTGCTTCTCCATGTTTAGTCTGGACTCTGGACTGGACCAGCTGACCTGAGTCCTTGGATCTCAGAGCTCTGCTGGCTTTATATTCTCTGAACACATCACAGATTGTAAACCATCAGCAGGCTTTTAAAATCTATTCTGTGACTGACTGGAAGCCAGAGTAAAGATTTTAAAGCTGCTGTGATGTGTTCAGATCTCTTAGTCCGGGTTAAAACTCCAGCAGCAGCGTTCTGGATGAGCTGCAGATGTTTAATGCTCTTTGTGGGAAGTCCAGTTAAAAGAGCGTTACAGTGATGGAGTCTGCTGGAGATGAATGCATGGAGGAGTTTCTCCTGGAAACCTTTAATTCTGTTGATGTTTCTGAGATGGTAAAAAGCTGCTGAATCCCACCGTTACCAGCTCTACAGATCTAAGTTTCTCACCGCTGTTGTGTTTGAGGATCTCGTTTTGGATCATGGAGAATCCGTCTCCCCCGTTCACCAGGTAGGACGGCAGCACCACCTTGTAGACCGTCTCGTCCTCCACCGGTTCGTAGAGAGGAACTCGGCACTTGGTGCAGAGGACGTTGAGGCTTTTCACACGATGTCCCGGCGGTTTGGAGATATCGAACTCTACGTGGAATCCTGTTGGGAGACAAAGAAGCTGACTTTAACTCTGACTTTAACCTGCAGGATCAGACCTTTCATGGACACGTTCTGTGGAGATTATCCTGAGGAAATGAGTCAGTTCTGCTAAACCGTGAGCGCGGACGGATCCTCCATCCAGAATCACGAGTCAAACCACCACCAACGGATCAGCTCCTCCAACCGTGCTTCATCTGTGCCGGTGAAACTTACCTAAACCTAACCGACCGTACAGCTTTGGTTCATACGACACGGTTCGATCGGCAGCTAATACGACAGCAGAGAAGGGAAAGAGCCATTTCTGAGTTGTGGAAACTCCTGATTCATAATTAAACTGAGTGAAGAGCTTCAAACAGCGCCCTGTACCATGATCTTTTAGCCTAGAAATCTAGACGCCCCTAGAAACCGTAAATTGAATTTGCTCCCGGGCTAGTCTAGTCAGTTGTGGTCGTTTTGCGAGGCTGAAAATCGAAACTTAATCGGGCCAATCAAATGGTGAGGAGCGGGGTCGGAGGCCGGGCTACCTGGTGACGACGTTTCAGTGTGTAGTTCCAGAGAGAGGTAAACAATGGCTGCGCCCAGCCAACAGTCTTTCCATTTGGCTTTGGCAGCGACTCTAGAAGATTTAAATATACATCTTTCTTTGCGAGACGAACAGATAACTGCACTTAAGTTTTTCTTGAAAAAAAAAGGACGTTTTCGGAGTTTTGCCCACCGGGTACGGTAAAAGTTTAATATACCAGCTTGCTCCGTTGGTGGGACGACGCATGGGTCTCCACATGGCTACGTAATCCTTCTTCATCGCTCTGATTGGTTGTTGCACCATCCTATTGCGTGGCGTTGAGTGCAGAGGCAACTTAACAGACAGCCGTTTATCCCGCCCACACTGCTATCCAGCGTCACCAGACCCCTGTACAGCTTTTTGCTGTACGGGTCTGGCTTGCTAGGCTAACGATCTTTATGTTTTCCACCCAAACTGCCGGTAAAACTTTCCTAAACCTAACCGACCGTACAGCTTTGGTTTATACGACACGGTTCGATCTGCAGCTAATCCGACAGCAGAGAAGGGAAAGAGCCATTTCTGAGATGTGGAAACTCCTGATTCATAATTAAACAGCGCCCTGTACCACGATCTTTATACCTGATACTTGCAGGAATTCCCCGGTCCTCTCGCCGTATCGCCTCACCGAGTGCTCGAAGGCTTTCCTCAGCGTGGAGCCCTTCAGCTGCACCAGGTCGAAGGTTCCTCCGAATGGTAGGACGGAGATCAGGTCCTCCATCGTGATGGAACCTGCACCGACACACAAAGTTGTTTTAAAAACAGGCTCGTCTCCTCCTCTCTGGTTCTGAGCTCGTTTTTTTAATCTGACTTTCACCGTTTCGGGTGCGTTCATCGATGGACGTCCGGATTCCCCCTCCGTTCAAAATGGAGGCGCTGACGTGGTTCCACTGCAGGTCGTAGGAGAACCTGACGTTGTTGTTCACCTGGGGAGTGGAGACGGGAAGTTCCTTCAGTCAGAGTCAGCAGGCTGAGGGACGGACCATCTGACCATCTTCACTGGACAAAATACGTTAAGTTATACTTATAAAATAAGTTTTTAAGAGCTTCTGAAACCTTTCAGTCTGTTAGAAGATGGTGAATCAGGGATGTTTCCGACCCTTTAAACCTGTTTCAGCTTCTATCTGGATAACGAGACGAATGAAACGTTTGTTTCAGGTCAGTAAGAAGAAAAGGCTTTTAGCTTCAGGTTGAACCCTTTAACGTCCTCACTGAGGAAGAAGCAAAGGAAAACGTTTGTCCTGATTCTTTCCTTTGGGCAACGAAAACCAGAAAGATTTGAAACAGCTGGGTAAATATATCATTTCTTTTAGCATTGCACAGCTACACTCAGTGGGGTCACATGGCCCTGAAAGGATCGGATTATTGGCTAAACTACAATCGATTGAGTTATTAAGTGCATGTAGACACCTTAATCTGACTAAGAACTGGATCATCTCCGCCATATATCCAAGGAGAATTACACTTGCTCAGCTCAGTCTTATTGTAATTTAGCCAATAATCTGATCCTTTCAGTGCCATGTGACCCCACTGAGTGGCAGAAATCTGCCCAGCAGGATGTTTAAAGGGTTAAAACGGCCTCAGGAAACCCTTGAAAACACTGAATAAAATCTGGAGCGTTCCGACACACTTCCGTGTGGAATCATTTAGCCTGGAGGCAAACATTCCTGAACTTGTCTGAGCAGGAAGCGTTTAATTTAATGTTAGTGCTGGAGGGACAGAAAACGGGCCAGAAGGAGTCTGACTGGGTGGAGCCCCATAACGGGAGAGAACGACGCTTCAGTCGGAGCAGAAGAACTCACCATGGCGTCGCAGATGAGGTTCCCCAGGTTGCACTCCTGGAAGCGGCAGCCCTCAGTCGTCCCGTTCAGGAACACCAGAGTCTCTCCCACCACCTGAGCAGAGTAGTTGCTCAGACTCTTTTTCCACTCCTCCACATCAGCGAGAAACTCTGGATCTGTGAGACACAGCGCTCAGTGTCAAGAGGAACTGCGCTACATACTGCATACTCATCGATCAGACAGTGTGCAGAGCGTTTACCCACAATGCATTTCGCTCCTGCCCGAGCCGAAATCAGCCGGCCTGAAGCTGATTTCTCTTAAGCTCTAAACTCTGTAAACTTTAGCAACATTTGAAACATTTTCAGGTGAGAAAGTAGTCGTTTAGATCCCCAACGTGTTGAAAACCTGACAAAATACCGGCTGTTTACAATTTTGTTCCCACGAATTCGGCGCTACTAAAGCTAGCCGCAGTGAGCAACGCACTTCCGGTTATTTTCACAAAATAAAATCCCCGTTGCCTTTTATCATAGGGAAAGCCATTACCATACAATTGGTGCTTTTGTTTTGAAAACAGGAAGTGAACCTACCCTCGTTGTAGCTAGCTTGAAACTGCCGTTTTGACAGGAAATGACGATCGGCGACGTCACGTTACATTGCATCTTGGGTAGTTTGAGTATGAGTAGTAACCTCATGATGCATACCCAACATTTAGGAGAATCTAGTATGCATCCGGGAACTTCTCGCTTACTCAAACTCACATACTAACTCAGAAAGTTAGTATGAGTAGTAGGAGAAGTATGCGGTTTCGAACACAGCCACTCATTGCGCGGCTCGCGAACCACACGCGGCTCCTCGAGCTTTAATTGGTGTCTCGCACTCCCATAGTAGCTTATAACAATATGCTAACAATAACAATACATTTTTTCAAATAACACACAGCGAATACTGCACAGTTTTAAGTATTTTTATTAAGTTTGCGTTTTTGTAGTATTAAGTATTAATTTAGGCTTAATGGTGTTTCCTAAAGGGGGAACTGTTAAACCTGGCAACGCAGCCCGCTTAAACCGCAGAGCACGCTAGCTCCTTTAGCCAGCGCGAGATACAGGCATAATGGATCGTTTTTTAATTAAAAAAGGGCAAAACCAGCACAGAAACCATGCTCATCCTGAATGTCTCACTATGATTACAACAACAAACTACAAATACAACATGAAGAAAGTCGAGCACATGCACGCCAGCTTCTGCTCATCCCAGTATTAAGGTAAATGTGGTCTGAATTGGAAATGTATTGGCTGTGTTGTTTCTTTTTTTGTGGGTTGTTTTATATGTAGAAATGCATATTTGCTAAAGGGGACTTTAGTATGTTGTGGTAAAAGTGGCTCTTCCCTTGATTTTGCAAAAAATAGTTCAAGAAAGTTCATGTCTGAAAAGAAAGAAAAGTCTCCCTCCAACACAAAGACAGGAAAATGAGCTGATGGAGACGTGAGATCAGAGCGTCTGAACGGCAGAAACAGTCAGAGAGCAGAGGGTGTGATGATCTGTACCCTGTGTGATGCTGCCGTCCAGCAGAACCGGGTTTCCTGTGGATTTCACCACGTTCCCTCCATCATCAAAGGTCACTTTCAGATTACCCAGATATTTTCCGAAGGCGTAGGCCTGCACGACGGGAACCTGGCGCCCGTCGTCAGATTGCACCATGAAGGGGTAATTACCGGCCGGCACCTCGGTGGAGGGAGGCTTCCCTGAAAGAGAGAAAAGATTTCAAACCAGGAAACACGGCAGGAATTCTGCCAGTAAAGGTCACCCCAAGGTCAGAAACCCAAAGAGCTACATCTCAGACTCTGCAGGCCTCAGTCAGCATGTTAAAGGTTAAAGGTCACCCCAAGGTCAGAAACCCCAGAGCTACATCTCAGACTCTGCAGGCCTCAGTTAGCATGTTAAAGGTTAAAGGTCACCCCAAGGTCAGAAACCCAAAGAGCTACATCTCAGACTCTGCAGGCCTCAGTTAGCATGTTAAAGGTTAAAGGTCACCCCAAGGTCAGAAACCCAAGAGCTACATCTCAGACTCTGCAGGCCTCAGTCAGCATGTTAAAGGTTAAAGGTCACCCCAAGGTCAGAAACCCAAAGAGCTACATCTCAGACTCTGCAGGCCTCAGTCAGCATGTTAAAGGTTAAAGGTCACCCCAAGGTCAGAAACCCAAGAGCTACATCTCAGACTCTGCAGGCCTCAGTCAGCATGTTAAAGGTTAAAGGTCACCCCAAGGTCAGAAACCCAAAGAGCTACATCTCAGACTCTGCAGGCCTCAGTTAGCATGTTAAAGGTTAAAGGTCACCCCAAGGTCAGAAACCCAAAGAGCTACATCTCAGACTCTGCAGGCCTCAGTTAGCATGTTAAAGGTTAAAGGTCACCCCAAGGTCAGAAACCCAAGAGCTACATCTCAGACTCTGCAGGCCTCAGTTAGCATGTTAAAGGTTAAAGGTCACCCCAAGGTCAGAAAACCTATCATACGAAGCACGTTGAACCTACTCATGTCCAATCGTACTCGGTCAAGTGTAGGTCCAACCTATGTGAAATAATGAGTCATATAAATACGAAATGTACCCGGAAATCGGGGCGCAGTCTAACGGATTTCCAGGTCCGGGTCCGGCGCTGATATGATTCATGTGTGACCACCAATAAATACTTTATTTAACTTGAGATTACTCCGGCTTGTTCTTGAGCTTCCAATGAAAGAATGGAGCTAACAACTTGGTATGACACGCTTTGTGCCTCTGATCCGATTCATTCACCGCCATATATCCAAGGAGAATTACCCTTAATAACTCATTCTTATTGTAGTTTAGCCAATAATCTGATCCTTTAGGAGCCATGTGACCCCACTGAGTGAGACAGACTGATAACGTCACACAGGAAACCATTACTTCAACTCACTGCTGCTACCAGCTGACTCTTTATCTCAACTCTGTGACTCCTCCTCAACAATCAAGTGAACTTTAGAACCTTTCTTTATCTCCTCTATGACTCCTCAGATCTCCTGGACAGAGTTTGTTATCTGAATTTATGTCTAATGGTCTAATTTATGTGCTGTTTTTATTTCTGATAAAGTTTTTCCCCCTACGAAGACGTAAAAAAGTGAAAAGTCTCACTCTGACTGTGTACATTCTTACTGTGGTGACACATCTCACGCTCTTTAGTGTCTGAGGTTCAGACCAACTGCTCCCTTCCTGCCGCCCACTGAGTGCACTTTGTACACAACAGTCCCGTTAGTTATGGAGACCAGAGGAGTGTTGACAGTGTGTTTTCTCTCAAATGAGCCACAAGTATGAAGACTCAGAGTTTCCTCCCATTTAAAGCACGGACAGCTTAAAGAAAAAACGCTTTTTTTAAAGTCTCAGGCCCCTTCTGAGCTGGGCTCCATGATCAGACGGGGACTCAAAGCAAAAAACTTCAGCTTTCCACTAGGGATGGGAATCAAAAACAGGTTCTTGTTGAGAACCGGTTCCCAGTGTTTCAATTCCTTGGAATCATTTTGGCGATTTTGCAAACGATTCCCTTATCGATTCCAGTGGGCGCGAATGACGTCACCACGCAGCGTTGCGTGGCGAGTCCAGCGCAGCCAGCAGCCAACAGTAAACATGGCGCCCAAGCTTTACAAACGCTCGAAAGTTTGGTTCCACATCCCTAAAAAAGACGACAACAGGGCAACTTGCAAAGTGAATATTTCACCAAAGGGAGGAAATACTACCAACATGCAATAACTATGAATGAATGATTAACGTCGGTGAATCTGAACCCAGCAGCGTTAGCAACGTTAGCAACGTTAGCATGTCCTCGGCTAACACTGCAGGTAACTAACTAACAAACACTGCCTATCATGTTAGCACCATTTGCCTGATTGTAAAAGCTGCTGTTAGTAACGGTTAAGGTTAAATGAATGCCTTCTCAGGCATTACATTTAGATGAAATCATGAGAGACAGAGCCTGACTGGCTCAGAGCCAGAGGCTGGTGGTACTACCCCCAGTTCACCTCTACCTCCAGCTTCTCCTTTCACCAGAGCAGGAAGAGTTAAATTACCCAGGCCAGGATAGACCAATGTGGACCTCACCGTTGTTGGGTTTGTGAGGTCATGACTCGTGTTACTTCTAAACTAAACAAAGTTGATGCTGATCGACCGGTTTGTTGTCCTTTTTCTCCAAATGAGAATCGATAAGGGAACCAATAAAGAACCGAATCGTTAAGCAGAATCGGAAATGGAATTGGAATCGTAAAAATCTTATCAATTCCCATCCCTACTTTCCACCTCCTACCTGTGAACAGGAACGTGTTGGTGTGCCCCCCGATGACCACGTCAACCCCAGCGACCCTCTTTGCGATCTCCTGGTCCACCGTGAAGCCGGAGTGGCCCAGAGCGATGATCTTATTGATCCCCAGCTTCAGCAGCTTGTCCACCTGCAGCTGCAGCGCTGTCACCTCGTCCTCGAACTCCAGGTGTGGTCCTGTGGGGAGAAGACGGCTCAGAGGACTGAAATACTCTGATGTCTGACACTCCGTGGCCAAAAGCATGTTAATAAGTGGGTAACACACCCAAAAGGGACCACTAATTCATCTGCTGGAGTCTGAAACACCCCGTAGTTCAGCTGCTGGAGGCCTGGAGGATTCTGTTGGTTTCCTTAGCTTAGCAACTCTTCTTTTTAATTGGCTCTGTATGAATTGGACTAATTTGGAATCTAATTAACTTGATTTCATTATAACTGGCTTGAATTGACTGTATCTTTGGTAGGGCTGGGCGAGTTAACTCGCGTTATCACGCATTACCGCATGTTTTATTATTTATTTTATTCTGTAAAAGTCTGCTGCTCACAGTGTCAGGATCTGTGTTTTTGGACACCTTGTTCTCTCCTGTATTTTTGGTTTTCCCTGGTTAATTAGTCCCAGATGTTTTGAGTTCCCTTGATTACCCTCATGTGTATTTAAGTTCAGTTCTGTCCCTTGTTCCCTGTCGGATTATTGTATGTCTCTGGCTCAGTTCGGTGTATGTTTGCTCCCTTTTCCTTGGATTATTATTATTAATAAAATACATTCCTTTTCCACAACGAGGAGTTTCCTGTCGCTTTTGGATCCTACTCACCCACACTCCGTGACACACAGGCTTTTATTCTGTAAAAATCTGTTGCTCACAGGCTTTTATTTTGTAAAAGTCTGCTGTTCACAGGCTTTTATTTTGTAAAAGTCTGCTGCTGTCTGCTGTGGAACAGGAAAAGAAAGTAATCGGCGGATCCACCAAACATGGAGAAGGGTACGGAACTTTTACTCGGCCATTTTCATGTTAAAGTTCTTCCAGACGGCGGAGTCGACAGAACCAAAGTCATCTGTAAACTCTGCCAAGTTGAATTGTCTTCTCAGCGTAGTAGTTCCAGTCTAAAATATCACTTAAAGGCAAAACACACAACTGATAGCAGCAAGTCATTCAAGGAAACAGACAGTGGAGCGAGGCTTCTACATAAAAACTACAGAAAGATGCTGATGTTAAAAGTGTGTTTGCACAACAAATGTTATGGCACTTTCATTCATATGGCAGTACATTTAAAATAAAGCTAAATGCTAAAAGCTATACACTACTTTTGGATTCATTTTTGGATTCTGCGTACAAATGAGATTAATCGTGATTAATCAGGGAAATCATGAGATTAATTAGATTAAACATTTTAATCGTTGCCCAGCCCTGGTTTTTGGCATTCGTTGGGATTTGGCGCTTTATAAATAAAACTGAACTGGTTACAGTTGGATTATCACCACTTTGATTTCCATCAGATCCAAATAGAAACTTTAATCAAGAAGCTGAAGTAAAAAAAACTACTGAAAACATTTAACTAGGTTCCCGATCTCAGAGTTCTGGGGTCAGTTTGAGCAAAGACGTTGGGAACCTTCTTCTCTCTTTCTGCATCTCACAGATAAATCAACAGTTAGCAGCAGCATCCTCAGTCTCCATGGCGACCGGGGCCGGGTCTCCTTGAGGATGGGCCCCCGCCCGCGGTCGCCTTCCTGTTTTTATCCGGCGGGGCCACATCATGGCGAGCTGTGGGCGCCTACAGATAGCGAGCTGCACATTGAACAGGTGTGTTTCCATCTCACGGAGCTTCTGCATAAACAGGCTGACGCAGAGCCGGTTTCATTGGAAACAAAGCTGATAACGGGAGTTATCAAGCAGCAATATCCTGCAGAGGTGGAGACACGTCTGACGGTCATTCCCCTGCTCGGGATCAATAAAGTTTATCTTTCCATCTATTTATCTACCTCCCTGTTATCAGAGGTTCTGGGTGCACTCAGCATGAATTTGACTTTCCAGTCGAGGAGCTGTGCAAACATGGACTGATGGGCACTCAGAGTTCTGCATCTCAGACATTAAAGCTTCATAAAACATGATAGTCCGTCCCTAAGAGTTTAAACCGCCTGGAAGAAGCGAACCCTGCGGCTGTAGCGCCGTCCAATCATCACGGCCGACACAGAAACTGCCCTCAGCTGCACCTGTAATGCTCACCCGGCGCTCAGGGAGAGAGATAAAAGTGTTATGGTCCCTGAAACCCTTAAAAGTGAAGAATCAGGGGCTTTAAACGCCTCGAGAATACGATTTCTGTCTGCCAAGGCTTTGAAACTTGATTTTTCTCCATTATTTTCGACAGGAACGAGAGCTTCGAGTTTGGCCTGAAGTTGGATCGAACATCCAGGAATGAAACTATATGATACTGGAAGTATATCAGCTCCTGTTGGGATGTTTGCAATGTGGAGGCCATCAGATGAGCATCGTCTGGAAGCTCAGAGGAGATGGAGCCTTTTCCGCTGCCGGTCATAAACTAAGGAACGAACTGCCATTTCACATAAGACAAACCCATCACCGTCCATTTTTAAACCCATTTCTATTCCCTGGCTTTTAACCCAGATTATAACCTCTGTTTCTGTTATTGTTTTAATATGGTTATTGTTTATTATGGTTTATTATTGTTTTATTGGTTAATATTGTTATTGTTTATTATTGTTTTGATATGGTTATTGTTTATTATTGTTTTAATATTGTTGTTGTTTGTTATTGTTTTAATATTGTTATTGTTTATTATTGTTTTATTGTTTTAATATTGTTATTGTTTATTATTGTTTATTCTTGTTTTAATATGGTTATTGTTTATTATTGTTTTAATATTGTTATGGTTTATTATTGTTTTTATTGTTATTGTTTATTCTTGTTTTAATATGGTTATTGTTTATTATTGTTTTAATATGGTTATTGTTTATTCTTGTTTTTACATTGTTCTTCTGTTTTATGCATTATATTTCGTGTTGTTACTCATGTTCTGCACTTTGTTTCAGCCACGGCTGTTTTAAAGGGCTTTATAAATAAAGTTGAGTTGAGTCTGAATCAGAAAATCTCCCAAACTGTAAAACAATCTGCCTCAGACGGGCTTCCTCTCTGTCTGTTTTTAAATCTTAAAACATCTCTTCTCCTTGGCTTTTGACACGATGTGAGATGTTTGAATGTATAATTATTATTATTTATTTTAAATTCATTTTACTATTATTATTGTTTTAAATGATATAGCTGTTGTATGTCTTTTAATTTATTCTTTTATTTTTTGTTTTTATTTTTCTGTGCAGCACTGAGCAGCGACTGCCTCTTACCCGGGACGGACAGCGTGGGGGTTTCATGCGAGGTGTAGCCCACCACCCCCACCCTCTGATCCCCGACCGTGAAGATCTTGTAGGGTAAATAGGTGATTCCAAACGTGGAGGCCAGGGTTTGGTCTGCTTTGATGTTGGCACTGAGGACGGGAAACTGGATCTTCTCCAGGAAGGGCTTCATCAGTCCGTCCACGCCGTTGTCGAACTCGTGATTTCCAAAAACCTGGAAAACAAACACAAGAAGTCAGTGATGTCACTGGGAAGGGCGAGCGTCCAGGCGAGCATCCGTCAGCCTCCGGCTGGAGCTTTGGAGGGGTTCAGCTCCTGTGGAGGCTCGGAGCTACAAACCACCAACCACCTCCGTCAGATGTGTTGCTATGGAAACCAGAACAGCCCCATCTGAGGAGAAGGAGCGGAAATGGTTCCAGGAACTGAGGGCCGTGGTCCCTGGTTCCAGAGGGCCCTGGTCCCTAGTTCCAGAGGGCCGTGGTCCCTAGTTCCCGAGGGCCGTGGTCCCTGGTTCCAGAGGGCCGTGGTCCCTAGTTCCAGAGGGCCGTGGTCCCTGGTTCCCGAGGGCCGCGGTCCCTAGTTCCCGAGGGCCGCGGTCCCTGGTTCCCGAGGGCCGCAGTCCCTGGTTCCCGAGGGCCGCGGTCCCTGGTTCCCGAGGGCCGCGGTCCCTAGTTCCAGAGGGCCGCAGTCCCTGGTTCCCGAGGGCCGCGGTCCCTGGTTCCCGAGGGCCGTGGTCCCTAGTTCCCGAGGGCCGCGGTCCCTGGTTCCCGAGGGCCCTGGTCCCTAGTTCCCGAGGGCCGCGGTCCCTGGTTCCAGAGGGCCGCGGTCCCTGGTTCCAGAGGGCCCTGGTCCCTAGTTCCCGAGGGCCCTGGTCCCTAGTTCCCGAGGGCCGCGGTCCCTAGTTCCTGAGGGCCGTGGTCCCTAGTTCCAGAGGGCCCTGGTCCCTGGTTCCAGAGGGCCCTGGTCCCTAGTTCCCGAGGGCCGCGGTCCCTGGTTCCTGAGGGCCGTGGTCCCTAGTTCCAGAGGGCCCTGGTCCCTGGTTCCAGAGGGCCCTGGTCCCTAGTTCCTGAGGGCCCTGGTCCCTAGTTCCCGAGGGCCGTGGTCCCTAGTTCCAGAGGGCCGTGGTCCCTAGTTCCAGAGGGCCCTGGTCCCTAGTTCCCGAGGGCCGTGGTCCCTAGTTCCAGAGGGCCGTGGTCCCTGGTTCCCGAGGGCCGTGGTCCCTGGTTCCTGTATGTGCGAATGTGGGGAAAAAACGTCCCCGTTCCTGAAAAGGTTCTAGGAACTGCAGAAGGTTGCTACAGTGGGAATGAGCCTATAGAGCTGGTAAAAACAGCTCCTAAAACCTGCAGCACAGCTCAGCAGTTATTTATTTATTCAGGCTGAGTGCAGACAGAGAAACTGGAGCATGAACACAAATGTGTCTGCAGGTAGGAGGGAATGAAATGCACGTCGGACTCTTTTAAACTTTACTCGCTTCCAGAAACATCAAGTTTTAAATCTGCCTCCTGGTGTCAACGTGCGCAGAAATCAGAAGGAAAATATAAACGAAATCCAGTTTTTCTTCTGTAAATGATCCAAAAACTGGAGTAAAACCTGCTGCAGATAAAGGAACATTCTGTAAATCTGTAAAGGAAGAGAAACATTGACCTGATTATCCACATAAAGCTGAAGCTGTGTGGTCTGAACACAGTGAGCTGCCGGCTCCGTGCTCATCAGCCCTCTGAATGAGTCATATGTGTTTATCTTTAACTTATAACTCAGGACTGATGGGAACTTTCTAACAAAAGGAAGTTACACCTGCTGGTGACGGATCTGTGCTCCATATACGCTCATTAAGCTGCAGAACTGAACCTGCTGGGCCACCGTACAAAACCTTTAAACGGCTTTTTCTCTCTTCGGTTTAAAATATAACTCAAAGATTGAAATAGTCACAGCTCAGCGGATTAATTCAGATGTTTCTCTGTAACCTGCTGCTTAATTAAGTTGATTAAACCAGCAGAAGCTTTTAGATCTGAGCCCATAAATCAGGCTCTGCCTTTCAGAGGGAGCGCTTTGATGGTTTCTCTGATGTTTACAGCTCTCCCAGGAAGGAGTAATCATGGTGATTCAGCTCCTCCGCCGCCTCCATCGGGGCGCGGAGACTTTTCTTCAGGAGGAACGAGACGAATGACAGTCAGAGCCGAAGGCTTGTTGTGGTGTGGGGCTCAGTTATTCATCTAAATTTAATTCAGAGGCTGCTATGAACATAAATAAGCGTTTAAGTGCTGACTGTGACTCATGGAGTCAAAGGGAAGAACTCTTAGGAATAAATGTCACATTTTATTACTTTTTTTACACCTATTTTCAGCTGTGTTTGAATAAAGCTCCAAATCTGAAGCTTGAGTTTCAAAACTTTAATCACATTTTAACTCCTGATTTTATCTATTGTTCTTATTTCTTTATTCATTTGTTTATTTCATTTATTATTATTTAGTTAGTTAGTAGTAGTATTTTTTACTAGTATTTCTTTTTACTAGAATTGGTATTATTATTATTGTTTTATTGTTGTTAATACAATCATTGTAAATATTAAAAAAAATAAATAAATAAAAATGTTGAGCTACTTGACGAATTTGAATTTCCCCCATTGGGGGATGAATAAAGTATTTTTCTATTCTATTCTATTTCTTTCTTTTTTGTTTAAAATTGAAATCATGCTTTTTATTTCTACTGTTTTAATGTCTCTGTAAAGCACTTTAAATCACCTTGCTTTACTCTATCTGATGTTTTCTAGTTTTATTTCCGTCCAACTGGCTGCTTTCATTAAACATCTGAACCAGAGCTGCTTATAAGTCATTAGTTCATGAGGATTTCTGTAAAATACAACACAAAGCACACCATAAATCACACAGAATTACCCCAAACTGGACATTTAGTGTCTCAGTAAATCTAAAGTTCGTTCGGGACGCTTTCTGGTGGGAGCAGCCTACCATGGCATCGTAGCGCAGCTTGTTCATGAAGTGGGCTGCCTCGGCCCCCTTGTAGTAGTTGAACCAGACTGTCCCCTGGAACTGGTCCCCGCCGTCCAGGAGCAGCACGTTGCGCTCGGCCGCGCGGATCCGCTGGATCTCCGCGGCTCTGCGGGCCACGCCGCCGAAACACTCCCCGCGGCCGGGGCTGCATTTCCCGGAGTGCACGCTGGTCTCCTCCACCCGGGCGTGCACGTCGTTGGTGTGGAGCAGAACCAGGTCCCAGGCCAGAGTTGTTGTGGCCATGAAGAACCCCAAAAGCAGGAGCAGGACGGGGGAATAAAGGAGACGCGGCGGCGCGCTCCGCTCGCGGTGCAGCGCGTCCATCTCTCCAC
Source organism: Odontesthes bonariensis (assembly GCF_027942865.1). Taxonomy (NCBI): domain Eukaryota; kingdom Metazoa; phylum Chordata; class Actinopteri; order Atheriniformes; family Atherinopsidae; genus Odontesthes; species Odontesthes bonariensis. The sequence goes on along the minus strand of NC_134529.1, from coordinate 2,497,541 downwards.
TGCGCGTAAAGACTCAGACTGATCCGGATGATTGTTTTTTAGGAGTTTCCTTCTCTGCTCCCAGCGCACTAAAGTGTACGTCTGCCTCCTTAATTACACCCGGTGAGACAGCAGAGGAAATCCCTGCTGCGCAGCGCGGGGGGACGGCTTCCCTCCCCGGTGTCTCCACCTCGCGGGGCGGGGGGAGGACGGCTTCCCTCCCCGGTGTCTCCACCTCGCGGGGCGGGGGGAGGACGGCTTCCCTCCCCGGTGTCTCCACCTCGCAGGGCGGGGGGAGGACGGCTTCCCTCCCCGGTGTCTCCACCTCGCAGGGCGGGGGGAGGACGGCTTCCCTCCCCGGTGTCTCACCTCTCTGACTTCTTCACACCAGCCGCGCTGAGCTGCGTAAAAGCTGCTGAGCGGAAGCTGTGTGCAGCCATAAAGTTCAGGTGGGGGGGCTGAACTTGTGTTGGTTGTTTCAGATGGAGCTGAACTGATGCAGAAAACCAACTGGAGGAAACACTGAAGTGTTTCAGTTCGTTTATCTGAACTTTAAATCAAATCAAATCAAATCAAATTTATCTGTAGCACATTTCATGTACAAAACAGTTAAAAGTGCTTCACATAAAATAAAAGCATTGCAGCAGGGAGTGTAAGAAGCATTAAAAATACATAAAAGAACATAAAGAGAAACAAATAAAATCATTTAAATGAATTTAAACCAGATAAGTTCAAAGATATCGTGCAGATATCATCCATAGACACATGAGAACAGAAATGTTTCTAACCTGGATTTAAAAATGTCTACATTCCTTCTGCTGACTCAGTTTGTCCTTTTAACTTTATTTCCTTTGCAGATTCTCCCTTCAGTGTCGCATGGGGTTGGCAGACCGAGGTGGTGGTCCCACCACAGCTCAGGGTGTCGGAGAGGAGGCTCTGATGGTGGGACCAAAGAACCCAGCCAGCGTGTCCATGTGGGGCCCATAAGGTTTAAATTTGGGCTGCAGATAAGGGTCAAGTGGGTTTGTCCGCAGTTTCCACGGTGGCCCCACCTGTGTTTGCCCATATGGGTTTCAAAGTGCAACTTGAAGGGTTAGGGTTACCCTAAAAAAACCTTTTAATTATACTGTTGACTGATAGTGGATACGCAAACAATAGCGGGGCCTGGGCCGGAATAGGAAAGTCAAGAGCCATGGCCGCTAGCAGCGGCAAAAAGAGAAAACCTGAGCGAGAAAATCGCATTTTTCAGCCAAAAAGGGAAGAAGAGTACCTCTTCAGTTTTGATCTTTGTTATGAAGGAGTTCAAAATCCTTTTTGCACTTTTTTTAAGCAAATGTTTTGTCTCTGTTGCTTATTAAGGACGTGTTAAAATGCATTTATATGCAGTAAATAGTTGTATGTTGGTGCAATAAACACACAGATATAAATTCATATAAAATGTGTTCTTATTGAGAATCATTTGTAGCTTCTTTCATATCCAATTATTCGAAGTGCGTGGTCATGTGGCCCTCCAATGATGGTGCTGAAAAAATGTTGGCCCTCTTTATCATGGAAGTTGCCCATCCCTGCCTTAAATTATTCCAAAGGCAATACAGATAATACAGATAATACAGATAATACAGATAATACAGATAATACAGATAAACACATCACACAAAGTAAAAGAATGTTCACATTCAAATTGGTTAAATGCAAAGTCCAACCAAAGCCACACAGAGACTTGAAACCCATGTGGGCAAACACAGGTGGGGCCACCGTGGAACCTCAGGGTTGCCAGATAAGAAGACATCCTCTAACTCTACTCGGGCTGACATTCATGTATCTAATGTGGCTGATTTATTCTCTTGGATGTGCTGAATTGTGTAATTCACACTCTTCCTGCTTCTGAAGAGTGCAGACGTGTCTCTGCTTCCTCCTGCTGCTTATCGCTTTATTCGCTTTTAAATCATTCTACTTCTTTCCACAAGTCTTGGATATAATTTTATTCTTTTATTCTTTTATTCTTTTTCTTTTAATTGTATATTTGTAAACGGTATCAGCCCTCCTGTTTCCAAAGAGAATCGGACAGAACAATGTCTCCTAACCCTGCAGTATCAGTGAGCTGCACACAGTGTGAGCTACTCTTTGCGAAGGTAGCACAGCTCGAGAAGAGGATTGAAACGCTGCAAGACATTCGTAACGACGAGGAATTTATTGACTCTATTATAGCTCCTGCGCAGGCTGTGGAGCCTTCATGTGCCAAAGGACTAACTCAGATCTTTCTACACGGGATCACAGCTGATGTGGAATCTCACACTGCAGCCCTGGCTGACACACTTCCCTGGATCTGTCCAAATGACACTGGAATATCTGGTGAAGCTTCCAAACCGGACGGTCCGACTGACATCTCCCACTGGAACAGTGTTGGTGCCAAACCCAAATCATCAACCCCAGCCAGGATCTGGTCTCATGTTGTCCGTCGCAGAGGTAAATCCAGCACGAAACCTAAACACCAGCACTCACTCCGCCACCTGAAGTTCTATTGCACAATAGATACGATCCGTTGACTCCAAATAGAGTGTGTGATGATGAATGTAACCCAAACATGAAGACAAACAAGAGAAATGGCCCCAAACCTCAGCCAAGGGCTAACCAGATTATCAGGAGAAGCCCAAATCCCACAACCAAGGTGAGGACTACAGAAGCGATCGACACCTCCACACAAAAAGCAATAGACACCATTCTAATCGGGGACTCTATAACACAGCATGTCAGAATGGCAAAGACGGAAAATATAACTTTTTCTGATACATCAGTCAGGGAACTGATAGATATTTTGCCGACCATTCTGTCTACTCATCCAGATGGCACGAGGATCATTGTCCACACAGGGTCTTTAGATATTCTGAGAAGGAAGACTGGCTCTGAGATCCTGAAGAAGGATTTTTCTCTGCTGTTTGAGAGACTGTGTCACTATGGAGCACACCGGGTCTCCATTTCTGGCCCCATTCCTACTGTGGGTAAAGGAATTGAACTTTTCAGCAGACTTCTTGGCCTGAACACATGGTTGTCAAATGCGTGCATCGCCCATGGGATTAAGTTCATTGATAACTTTAATATCTTTTGGAACTGTAAGGAGCGTTTCAGACCTGATGGCGTGCATCCCAATCGAACTGGATGCAGATTACTTGGTGCACACTTACGTCATGCTGTTGCACGGCAAACCCAAACATGACTGTACAGATTAGACTGAAGGACACAGCAGCGAGGCAAACAACCCCCAGCACCCCCCCCCCCCCCCCCCCCTCACCAGCCCCTTTACTCCACATCATCCAAGGTCTCCAAAGGATGTCTCTATCCCAGCCAGGACTCCAGCGACCACCATCAACCGAGAAACGCAGGGCACCCCCTCCTCCTCCTCTTACATCATCTGTCCTGGCAGAGCAGGGCACAGGGGGGGGTGCAGGATGTTCAAGGAGCAGCACAACATCCAGAGTTCAAAACAAAGATAGCACTGTTCAAAACAAAGATACCATGCCATGATGTGTTCAGGGTCCCTGCTATAGAAGTCTGACTTCTGACAGCTGTTCTGAGAACAAGCTGGGGCCCAATAGGATTCCTGTATTAGTTAGTAAAAGAAGGAATCGAAAACAGTCAGCCTGCTGGGTGAATCTATCTAATCTGTTATCGGTACCACGTACAACTCAGAATACAACAGAGACCAGTGTAAACTCCACAAAGCTAGCCTTACTTAATATTAGATCTCTGTCCAATAAGTCACTGTTAGTTAATGACTTCATAATTTCACACAATTTAGATTTTCTTTTTCTGACAGAAACATGGTTAACAGAGAGCACAAGTGCTACTGTTCTTAATGAAACAGCTCCCCCAAACTTTAGTTTTATGGATAAATGCCGAAATGGGAGGAAAGGTGGGGGGGGGGCTGCCTTATTTAAAGATACATTCCAGTGTAAAGAGATCTCATTTGGTGATTTCACTTCTTTTGAATATCTGAGTTTTATTTTAAAGGGTGTTCCTAAAATCCTGTTCTTAATCATTTACAGACCTCCAGGATACTGTGCAAGTTTTATTGATGATTTTTCTGAATTATTGTCTGTTATTTCGACTGATTTTAACCATTTTATCTTGACCGGGGATTTTAACATTCACATGGATAATATGACGGATGGTACTGCCAAAGAATTTTCTTCTGTGCTGGACATGTTTGGTTTGTGGCAACATGTAACAGAACCTACCCACCTTCCAGGTCACATTCTGGACCTGCTCATTTCTAAAGGTGTTGATATTTCTTCTGTTGTGGTTATTGATTTGGCCTTGTCTGACCATTTTTGTATTTTATTTGATTTACATATTACTCAGAATGTTCAAACAACCAGCTTCTCAGTTAAGAAGAGGAACATTAATGAGAACAAGTGCTCAGTTTAGGGAGGCCATAGCTATGTTACCAACAATGAGCGCAGAATCTGTTGAAGGAATGCTGGATCATTTTAACTTGAAAATTTTTAATGTAATGGAAGCTGTTGCACCGATAAGAATCAAGAGCACCTTGATCAAACAGAAAACCCCATGGAGAAACACCACTACGGTCAAAAACCTGAAAAGAGAATGCAGGAAAGCTGAACGTAAATGGAGGAAAACAAAGCTTCAGATTCACTATGAGCTGTACAAAGAAAGCCTGCGTAGTTATAACAATGAGCTGTTCAAGGCCAGACAGCTGCATTTATCTGAAATCATTAATAAGAATGTCAACAAGTCTCGAACTCTGTTTGCTATGGTTGAAAAACTAACAAATCCTCCTAAACATAAAAGATAAAACATCATTTAAGAAATTTAACATACTGAAAAGTAAGGTACTAAGACCTTCTAGGACAGAAATCCAAAAGAAAAACTTTAAGGTCCAGCAATTAAGTTTGCCTTAAGGCATCTTTTAAAATGTTTTGTTGTGAAACAATTTGAAGCTAAATGAGACTTTTCATTCCATATTTTAACACCCCTATACCTAATGGAAAGTTGAGCTAGACTAGATCTGAACTGAGGAAGATGGAAATCCTCAGCTTTCCTCGTTGGGTATGTGTGTACCTGGGAATTTGATTTAAAATAGCACATAAAGTGCTCAGGAATCTTTCCTTTGTTTTTATATATCTCGTAAATAAAAACACAGGTCTGAAGTACATTAATGTCATGAACAGCAAGGATCTTAAGTTCTTTAAATAAGGGAGTAGATGCAGCATACCATTCAGAACAGGTTGCAATTCTCACAAAACGCTTCTGAAGTACCAGCAATTTATGGAGGGTAGTAGGAAAAGTACTTGCCCATTCTAAATTACAGTAGGAAAGGTATGGGTAAATTAAACTATAATAGAGAGTGAGGAGGCAATTTCTTGAGACAAGATGACTAACCCTCCTAATTATCCCAATTGATTTATTTACTTTTTTGCTAACCCAGTCTACTTGATCCTTCCATTTTAAGTTTTCATTAATAATAATTCCCAAGAATCTGGTGGATGTAACTTGAGGTATCACTGTAGACTCAATCTTGATTTTACATAAGTCTTTAGGGTATATTTTTTTCCCTCCAAAAATAATAAAATTGGATTTTTTGAGATTTAAGGATAGTTTATTTAATTTGAACCAAGTGGCACATGCGGATAAGCCAGCATTTGCCTCTTTCATCAGAGTGTCAAAATTGGAATGTGAAAGAATCAAGGTGGTGTCGTCTGCAAACATAATAGGAGAAAGAAGGTTTGAAACATTAGCCAAATCATTAATGTAGATAAGAAATAATAAAGGTCCTAGGACAGAACCCTGTGGAACACCACAGGGTAAACCAGCCACGTTGGAATTGCACCCCTTTACACTAACAAACTGCTTTCGATCAAATAAATAATTCCTTAACCACTCATATGTAAGACCATGAAAGCCATATTTATGCAGTTTTTCCAATAAAATAGAATGATTCACAGTATCAAATGCCTTTGACAAGTCTATAAAAATACTACAAGTGAATTCATTATTCGTTTGAGCCAAGGTAACCTTGTCTATCAAGTGCAAAAGTGCCATATAAGTTGAGTGATTTTTGCGAAACCCATATTGGTGATTATACAGAATTTCATTAGAGTCTAAATGTAGGATAATCCTCCTGTAGATCAGTTTCTCCAGTATTTTTGAGAAACAAGGCAAAATTGATATTGGCCTATAGTTATTGAAGCAACATGGATCATCTGTTTTATGCACAGGAATGACCTTGGCTATCTTTAAGTCCTGAGGCACAGAGCCAGTTTTCAAGGACAGTGAGAAAATGTGGACAAGTGGTTTCAATATAATTTGTTTCACCTCCTTGACAAGAAAAGTTGGAATGCCATCATGACCAGCTGATGTAGTTGATAGCTTATCGATTATCTCACTAATTTCCTTAAAGTCAGGAGGCCTAAAGGAAGAAATATTAGTATATATCTTTGGAATAAAATCCAAAGGACTCCCATTGCAATGAGAGATTTTATTTGCCAATTCCTGCCCGATATTGACAAAAAAATCATTAAATGTTTCAGCTATATCCAAAGGATTCTTGAGAGACCTTTTACCCTCATGAAACTCTGTAGGTAACTCTGTGGAATTTTGCCTTAATAGCAGCTGATTAATGGTCTTCCATGTTGCCTTAATATCACTTGAATACTGCACAAATTTCTCACTGAAATAATTCCTTTTTACCGATCTAATTGAGTGATTATATGTATTTCTATATGACTTGTACACACTATGATTAAGAGGAGAAGGATTAGAAATATATTTTCTGTACAGTTTATTCTTTTTCCTTAATTGCTTTCGTAATTCAATTGCAAACCAAGGCTTCTTAAAATCTTTAGTAAGTTTCTTAGTCTTGCCAAAGGGGAAACTCACATTGAAACTAGAGCCAATGAGTTTCATGAACTTTTCATATGCAGCCTCGGCATCATCCTCCTCATATACGTCATTCCAAGAAACACTAGCAAGCAGTTCTTTAAATTTAAGTACATTTGGTTTTGACAAAATCCTTTTTGGCATTATTTTCTCATGTTGTTTAATTTTACCAATATTAGTTGTAGATAAATGAAAAACAGGAAAATGGTCTGACAAGTCTACGCACAAAACCCCAGACTTCATTTCATCACTCAGAGAGTTTGTAAGGATGTTGTCAATCAAGGTAGATGTATTCTCTTTTACCCTAGTAGCTTTATAAATAAGTGGAAAAAAATAACTAGAATAAAGAACGTTAAGAAACTCATCAGTAAGGGTTTCAGAATTATGTTTAAAAAGGTTAATATTAAAATCACCAAGGATGTAACATTTTTTACCCTCTCTATTTATCCTATCGAGACAATGTTCCAGACTTTCATTAAAATCTTTAATTCCTTGGTCAGGAGGACGGTAAATCACACCAACTATGATGTTTTTAGCTCCAACAAGGCCCACAAACTCCATAAACACAGACTCCGCTTCTATTGTGTCAGATTTCAAGCAAAGATCCTGCCTTATTCTAAATCTATGGTCACAGTGAACAAACAGAGATACGCCTCCCCCAGGTCTACTCCGTCTCACAAAACTAACAGAGTTGTAATTTGGCAGTTTACATATATCCTTTGAATCCTCCGTAAGCCAGGTTTCAGATAATGCAATAACAGAGAATTCATGATTAAGTAGTGACAAATAATGAATGAATTTATCATAATTCCAAGAAAGACTTCTTATGTTCAAATGAAAAGAAGAGAATGTATCTGAAGATACAGAATCACAGATGTTGTTAAATTCTGTTTCACTTAAAAAGCTACACAGTTTGGATACATCATGAGAGGAAAAAAAACGAGTATCAGGATCAACCTCAGAACAATATGGGTCAACTGTAACGGATTCAAAAGGATCAAAATTTTGATCAACAAAATCAGATTCGTCATTGACCATAGAGTGTGTTTAAATTAACCTGAGAAGACATATAGTGATGGGTAATATCTAGTGACCCGATCTCTGGGTGCTTGGCTGTCCTTGATATTTTTGTGAAGGTGGATGGACAATCAGTTTATCATCTCTCAGATATGCAATATCACCCCTCTCCCTTGCTGCCCTCATGGCTGGGAGCAGTTCTTTCCTCTTTAGTCGGATAGCCTCGGTAAAATCCTCATTGATATAGATGCCTGTTCCCTTTAAATGTTTGCTTTTGTCCAGAACAGCCATCTTGTCCTTTAGTCGTAGAAATCTGACAATGATTGGTCTGGGTTTTTGAAAGGATTCCTGTTTCCCCGTCCTGAAGGCCCAATCCAATTCAATTTTTGAGTGATCCAGTTTCAATTTCTCGCCGAGTAGTTTTCGAACTTTCTCTTCAGATTCAGATGCTTTTTCCTTTTCAGATTCCTCAATGCCATCAACAATAATATTGTGGCGTTTTGAACGGCCTTCTAAATGATCAATCTTATCTGGGATTGAGTTCAGATTGTTTTTGATTTCATTCAACTCGGATCTGGTTTCAGAACAGTTCTTTGACCAAGTTTTACACGAGTCTTTAACATGATCAAATCTATTCTGGGTCATCTCAAGACTCACCTTGAAGTCATAAATCTGCTTTGACAGGTGGTCAATCCTCCTGTTTGATGAATCGACAATGACCTGCACACATGTTTTGAAGCTTTTTTCTTGTTGCTCCAGCAAAGTTTTATAGAAGTCCTTCTGTTGGTCCAGTAGTTCACGCATTTGAGTCATGGTGACATATTCCTCAGTGATGATGTTTGAGTTTTTAGGTGGCATGGTGGTTCTTAGGCAATACAGGCCTACCAGGCCGCAATCCCCAAGAGATGACAAAACTCTTACCAGGAACAAATATTATCCAAAAAAATATGAAATATGTCTTTGACAAATCTTATCTTAAGTATGTTGCTGACGAAATTATTTCATTAAAATGCAGGATTCATCAGATTAATTAGGGATTTCTTTAGTGGGTATTCACAGTTTCAGAAGACAGCTCCTCCAACAGGAAGTGACATCAAAACTGCGAATTTAATTTAATATTGTTAATTTAAAAATCCTAGAGGAAACAGTTCGGCAGCTGAAATCAACAACCTGTTCTCTGGACAATACCATCCGACTTTTTAAAAACTGTTTTTACCTTAGTAGAAAGTGATCTCCTACGAATAGTTAACAGCTCACTGGCATCAGGCATTTTTCCCAAGTCACTAAAGACAGCTGCCATTAAGCCACTCCTAAAGAAGAGAACTCTAGACGCCTCTATGATGAACAACTACAGACCTGTCTCTAATCTCTCTTTTATATCTAAGATGATTGAGAAAGTTGTATTTAACCAGCTCAATGACTTTCTGAAGGAAAGTGGAAGTCTTGATAACTTTCAATCAGGCTTCAGACGTCATCACAGCACTGAAACAGCTCTGGTCAAAGTGTTAAACCACATCAGGTTGAATACTGATTCTGGTAATGTTTCAGTCCTGGTTCTGTTGGACCTCAGCGCTGCGTTTGATACTGTAGATCACAGAATCCTGTTGCACAGGCTGGAAAACTGGGTTGGACTTTCTGGAGCGGTCCTTAACTGGTTCAGGTCCTACTTAGAAGGCCGGAGTTATTTTGTTACTATTGGCAGCTATGAATCTGAGCGAGTGGCCATGACTTGTGGAGTCCCCCAGGGGTCAATTCTTGGCCCTCTTCTGTTTAACTTGTATATGCTCCCTTTGGGTCAGATATTGCAGAATTTTAACATCAATTATCACAGTTATGCAGACGATACACAACTTTATGTGTCTCTGTCACGACTGCAGCCCAGCAGACGTACTGTGTCAGTGTCTGGAGGAAGTAAACACCTGGATGAGAGATAATTTTCTACAATTAAATGAAGACAAAACTGAGATCATTCTGTTTGGGAGCAAAGAGAAGAGGTTCAGCGTTGGTACATATCTTGAGACTCGGGCCCTTATAATCACTGACCAAGTTGGTAACCTCGGAGTGTTGATAGACTCAGATCTGACTTTCAGCAGCCACATCAAAGCTGTCAACAAGGCAGCTTTTTACCACCTCAGAAACATCAACAGAATTAAAGGTTTCCTCTCCCAAACAGACCAGGAGAAACTCATCCATGCATTCATCTCCAGCAGACTCCATCACTGTAACGCTCTTTTAACTGGACTTCCCACAAAGAGCATTAAACATCTGCAGCTCATCCAGAACGCTGCTGCTGGAGTTTTAACCCGGACTAAGAGATCTGAACACATCACAGCAGCTTTAAAATCTTTACTCTGGCTTCCAGTCAGTCACAGAATAGATTTTAAAAGCCTGCTGATGGTTTACATCTGTGATCTGTTCAGAGAATATAAAGCCAGCAGAGCTCTTAGATCCAAGGACTCAGGTCAGCTGGTCCAGTCCAGAGTCCAGACTAAACATGGAGAAGCAGCATTTAGCTGTTATGCTGCAAACAAGTGGAACAAACTGCCAGTGGAGATTAAACTTTCACCAAATGGAGACATTTTTAAATCCAGGTTAAAAACATTTCTTTTCTCATGTGTCCATGCATGAAATATCTTTTAACTTATCTAGACTGTTGCCTGATTTTAAATTCATTTAAATGATTTTATTTGTTTCTCTTTATATTATTTTATGTATTTTTAATGCTTCTTGCACTCCCTGCTGCAATGCTTTTATTCTATGTAAAGCACTTTGAACTGTTTGTACATGAAATGTGCTATACAAATAAATTTGATTTGATTTGATTTGAACCACTGCATGGGAGTAACAGCTGCGTCACGGCCTTGGCCCAGAGGTCACAGCTGCCTGCTGCCTGATGAACAAAGAGCTGCTTCTTTGCTAAAGAACTCATATCGGTACATGTGGGCCTCGGCCCACTCCACACAACTCTGCATCCTTGTTGCTTTATTCAGCTTTATTAAGAGTTTTCAATGACATCCTCCTGGTGAAAGACACTGGAGCCTCTGGGGACTCTGGAGACTCTGGGGACTCTGGAGAGCCTGGGGACTCTGGAGACTCTGGGGACTCTGGAGAGCCTGGGGACTCTGGAGACTCTGGAGACTCTGGAGACTCTGGGGACTCTGGGGACTCTGGGGACTCTGGGGACTCTGGAGACTCTGGGGACTCTGGGGACTCTGGAGACTCTGGGGACTCTGGAGACTCTGGGGACTCTGGAGACACTGGGGACTCTGGAGACTCTGGGGACTCTGGAGACTCTGGGGACTCTGGAGACACTGGGGACTCTGGGGACTCTGGAGACTCTGGAGACTCTGGAGACACTGGGGACTCTGGGGACTCTGGAGACTCTGGGGACTCTGGAGACACTGGGGACTCTGGAGACTCTGGGGACTCTGGGGACTCTGGAGACACTGGAGACACTGGAGACTCTGGGGACTCTGGAGACTCTGGGGACTCTGGGGACTCTGGGGACTCTGGAGACTCGAGAGACTCTGGAGACTCTGGAGACTCTGGAGACTCTGGAGACTCTGGAGACTCTGGAGACTCTGGGGACTCTGGAGTCTCTGGGGACTCTGGAGACTCTGGGGACTCTGGAGTCTCTGGGGACTCTGGAGACTCTGGGGACTCTGGAGTCTCTGGGGACTCTGGAGACTCTGGGGACTCTGGAGACTCTGGAGACTCTGGGGACTCTGGAGACTCTGGAGACTCTGGGGACTCTGGAGACTCTGGGGACTCTGGGGACTCTGGAGTCTCTGGGGACTCTGGAGACTCTGGGGACTCTGGAGTCTCTGGGGACTCTGGAGACTCTGGAGACTCTGGGGACTCTGGAGACTCTGGAGACTCTGGGGACTCTGGAGACTCTGGGGACTCTGGGGACTCTGGGGACTCTGGAGACTCTGGGGACTCTGGGGACTCTGGAGACTCTGGGGACTCTGGAGACTCTGGGGACTCTGGAGACACTGGGGACTCTGGAGACTCTGGGGACTCTGGAGACTCTGGGGACTCTGGAGACACTGGGGACTCTGGGGACTCTGGAGACTCTGGAGACTCTGGAGACACTGGGGACTCTGGGGACTCTGGAGACTCTGGGGACTCTGGAGACACTGGGGACTCTGGAGACTCTGGGGACTCTGGGGACTCTGGAGACACTGGAGACACTGGAGACTCTGGGGACTCTGGAGACTCTGGGGACTCTGGGGACTCTGGGGACTCTGGAGACTCGAGAGACTCAGGAGACTCTGGAGACTCTGGAGACTCTGGAGACTCTGGAGACTCTGGAGACTCTGGAGACTCTGGGGACTCTGGAGTCTCTGGGGACTCTGGAGACTCTGGGGACTCTGGAGTCTCTGGGGACTCTGGAGACTCTGGGGACTCTGGAGTCTCTGGGGACTCTGGAGACTCTGGGGACTCTGGAGACTCTGGAGACTCTGGGGACTCTGGAGACTCTGGAGACTCTGGGGACTCTGGAGACTCTGGGGACTCTGGGGACTCTGGAGTCTCTGGGGACTCTGGAGACTCTGGGGACTCTGGAGTCTCTGGGGACTCTGGAGACTCTGGGGACTCTGGAGACTCTGGAGACTCTGGGGACTCTGGAGTCTCTGGGGACTCTGGAGACTCTGGAGACTCTGGGGACTCTGGAGACTCTGGGGACTCTGGAGACTCTGGAGACTCTGGGGACTCTGGAGACTCTGGAGACTCTGGGGACTCTGGAGACTCCAGTAGCGAACCGTGAGCACTACGGCTGGGCCTTCACCTCAGCCCTCATTGCTGAAGAAAAAAAATCATTGCGGGAAAAAAGGCTATCCAAGCTAGCCACAACATTGGTCTCGTCTTCCGACAAAATTTAATTTCCTTCGGGATTAATAAAGTATATCCAATCTAATTAAATAAATAAAAAACGAGCACAGACCGCTCATACAGTCAATGGAACGTACCCATAGAAAAAATACACACTCACATCACACAGCCTGACTATCGATAACAACCATGATCAGTAACCTACACAAACCCAGACACAAAATGGCTCGGCGGCCAGCAATCGGATAAACCAATGAAGTGAATCAATCCTGTGAAATAATGAAAACAAGTGAATGAAAACTGCACCCACCCATTATATGAAGTTAACTCCATAATCTTGCCCCTGCTCAGCCAACTCCTTGACGTTGGGTATGGTTGGTAACGTTACGGCGAGGCTGCTAGGCTTGCTAAATCGGTAAGCATTAGGCTACTGAAGAAAAGTAGTATTTTTAGCTACCGTACGTTATATTTTCATCTTTCTTCTAGGCTATAAATTAACCTTTGTTTACGGCCACTGGCCCTAACCTGACGCTAGCTGTCAAATCACTGGAAGTTTTCACTGGAAGTACTGGCGCACACACAAAAGTTTGAACGTCAACCGCTCCACTCTGCGCGCTTTTCGGACTTCACGAAGGCCTACGATCTTTTTTTTTTGTCCCGCCCACTTCAAATCAAACCGTGATTGGTCAATTTCCCCATCACTCTCCAAACCAAAACACATAGCTTGGCCTTCCCCGAGATGCGTGAAGTCCTAACCAATTAATGAGCCGGTTAATCTTGCTTCGATAGAGATGGACGATTCTGATTGGATAGTATGTTTAGGGACAGTAACCCTTTCATTGCCGATGTGAATTTGACAGTAAACTTAACTTTGGAACATAGATTAGCGAGAATGTAGTATTGAATGTATTGTATTAAATTAAATTAAATGAGAGTGATTGAGTTTTTTTTATGTATACATATATTATTATTTAATATTAATATGTTTTTGTTCTGAATTTTTTAAGGCCTTCTCTGAAGGCGTAGAAGGCCCTGAGGGTTCCCCTTTGGGAGACTCTGGGGACTCTGGAGACACTGGGGACTCTGGAGACTCTGAGGACCCTGGAGACTCTGGAGACTCTGGAGACTCTGGGGACTCTGGAGACTCTGGAGACACTGGGGACTCTGGAGACTCTGAGGACCCTGGAGACTCTGGAGACTCTGGAGACTCTGGGGACTCTGGAGACTCTGAGGACTCTGGAGACTCTGGAGACTCTGGAGACTCTGGGACTCTTATCCTCCTGGACTTAACGGCGGCTTTCGATACTGTGGACCACAACATTTTGGTGCCAGTCCCGCTCTGCTGTCATATGGGGTTCCACAGGGTTCAATGTTAGGCCCCCTGCTCTTCTCTCTGGGTCCCATCCTGAGAAAGCATGGCATCTCTTCCCATTGTTATGCTGATGACAGCCAGATCTATGTGCCCCTAAGAAAGAAGGATGCTTTCTCTCTGAAACCACTTCTGTTATTTCTTTAAGACATTAAAGCCTGGATGTCCTTAAACCTTTTAATGGCCGTGCTTCTGTAACTTAGCTTATTCTGATTATTTATATACTTATTTTATCTTGTTTATTTGACAGATTTTACTGCTTTTAGGTGCACGTTATCTGTTTGGCACCTGGAAATGAGCTTTAATTTCACTGTATTTTACTTAAATTAAAATAACAATATTATATAATTATTATTTATATAATGTTATTATAATGTTATAATTTATTTTAATAATAAATAATAATCCATACAATGTCAGATGGATAGCCTACTTTATTTATCCCGATGGAAATTCAGGCATCCAGCAGCAATAATAACTTACTAAAGCAATAAAAATGTTTATAGGCTACAATTATAAACAATCTAAAAACAATCTAAAAATTTAAAAAACTATTAAATAAACAGTTTAAAAATATAAAGTATAAAGTGATCTCTGTTCTGTATTTATTTCACAGCTCATGTTACTAATTTTTCGTAACATTTGTCTGCTTATGTTGATGCTGACTGCAACAAATCTAATTCTGGTTCTGGTTCTGGTTCTGGTTCTGGTCCTGGTCCTGGTCCTGGTCCTGGTCCTGGTCCTGGTCCTGGTCCTGGTTCTGGTCCTGGTCCTGGTCCTGAGACACTTCGCGCATCGATCCGTTGGACGGACTCCGCCAGCTCTCGCTGGAGACTTATCGCGATACTTCCGGGAGGCCCAGCCGAATGGCGCCGGTGACGCAGCTGCTCTGATCTTCTTTTTGTGAATGACGTCACAAGGCAACGTTCGGTGCGAGAATCGTCATCAGATTCGTAACCTTAACTAATTTATTCCACTCCTGGCAGAAAGTTAACAGCCAGCTTACAGGAAACACCTGAGATCTGAAACAAAGGTTCAAAGTTTGTTGAAATGCACAAAAACATGAAGAAATTTCAGGCTGCAGAGAAGAACAAAGTCAGACACGAGAAGAAGAAAAGCACAGGAGTGTGCAGAGAAATGAAGAAGAACAACGCCAGAGTGGCCCCTCTGCAGCCGGTGATGGAGCCGGTGGAGGCCCCTCTGCAGCCGGTGATGGAGCCGGTGGAGGCCCCGCTGCAGCCGGTGATGGAGCCGGTGGAGGCCCCGCTGCAGCCGGTGATGGAGAACCATGAGCCGGCTGCACCACCTGAGGAGGAGCCCCACAGGGAGGCCGTGGACCTGGTCCTGAGGAGGCTGATCAACCTGGTGGTTCTAAAGTCGGAGACGGTTTCCTCCGCAGAGAGACTCCAGCAGACCCACCGCTGGCTGCTGCAGAAGATCTGGGCCGACGTCCAGGGCCGCGACTTTTATGTTTCCCCGGAGAAGATCAACGGCCTCCACGGGGCCATTTTTAAGCAGATCCTTTATCAAAGTGACACCCTGGACAGGCAGGCGCTGGTTTTATTCAACCTGAGAGATCCGCTGACGGACAGAATGATTGTGTCCGTCTTTAAGAAGCTTCTGCTCAGCCCCCGCAGGCCGGCTGTGAGCGGCTGCTTCACTCAGATGTGGAGGGCCGGCCTCCAGGAGCTGAGAGACCTGCAGAGCTGTGTGAGGACCCAGGCTGAGGAGGAGGAGGCAGAGCCCACCTTTGTGGATGATTACAGAAGGCAGGACGACCTCAGAGAGCAAGAAAAGAAGGAAAAGATGGAAAGCCGCAGGGCGGAGGTGGAGCAGCTTCTGCTGGAGGTGATCACACAAACTGTCCGTGACTCATGCCTCAAAGTGTCTCCAGAAAGTATGCGAGACATCCACAGGAGGCTGTTCCCCAAAGTCTGGGCGGAGATAGAGGGACACGACTTCTGCATCCCTGCCGCGAGGAAGCGCAAAGTGGATGAAATCTGCAGAGAGATCTGGAGGAACGGCTACGTGTCCCCCAGCGTGGCCCCGGTGATGCTGAGCATGAACGACCCGGTGGAGAACTCCAAGATCATCTCCTCCTTCAAGAAAGCGCTGCTGCAGCCGGAGGAGCCCGACGCACTGAAGATATATTTCCGTGTTTAAGAAGCTGAACACCTCAGTCCAACACCACCAGAGACAGAGAAGTGGGATAAATAAAAATGCTGAACATTAAATAACCTCTCTGTGTGATATGTCATGAGTCTGTACAGCAAGATGATTTCACCTTTTTGAATTTTCAATGACCAAATAAAGTTTTAACAAATCGTAAAATGTGTTTTAAAGACTCTGTACCCTCTTTAGAATAATTCCATCCAGATTTGAGCAGTCTAACTATTGTAGTTTCCGTACAGGACCTAGTTTATGGCGATCAAAATGCAAAAAAATGCAGTGAAATGGCCCTTTATGCCCATCCATTTAATTCGTGAATCGGATGCCAACTTCAGCGTCGTGTCTCTGGGCTTGATGTGGCGCTCATGTGCCCCCCCTGTAACACCCCCACATTTAAAATCAGTGCTCCACCCCTGGTCTGATTCAAAGACTTTTTAAAGAACCCAACAGCATGGATTCCATCAGTCTGTGACGCTTAAATAAAGATAAAAAAACATCATTTTCCTCTGTGATGGATCTCATTTGATCACTTTTTTGGGTTTCTCTCCACACAGAAAAGTTCATTTTAACTTTACATTTATCCTCTAAAGTTTACAGGATTTAATTTACTTATCTATATACTTATTTTATCTTGTTTATTTGACTGATTTTACTGCTTTTAGATGCACTTTATCTGTTTGGCACCTGGAAATGAGCTTTAATTTACTTAAAGTAAAATAATAATAACAATAATATGATATAATTATTATTTATATAATTATATTATAATTTATTTTAATAATAAATAATAATCCATACAATGTCAGATGGATACTTTATTGACCCCGAAGGAAATTCAGACATCCAGCAGCAAGAAGCTTAATAAAGCAATAAAAATGTTTATACAATTATAAACAATCCAAAAACAATCCAAAAATTTAAAAAACAATTAAAAAAAAAACAGTTTAAAAATAGTAACAGTAATAGTAACAGTAACAGTTTTTTGGGTTTCTCTCCACACAGAAAAGTTCATTTTAACTTTACATTTATCCTCTAAAGGATTTCATTTACTTATCAGATTACATCTAACTTCAAAATCCACCTGAGAAAAGTGACCTATTTCATGATGAATACGCCATATAAAATGCTTGTTTTTTTCTGTGTGTCCTTCAGAAAGTTGATCTAATTAATAAATAAATAATATTTATTTTATTTTATTTAGATAATAACTAAATAATCCATTATTATGGGCGTTCAAATAACATGTCAAAATGATTATGGTACAACATGGTGAACACCATCAAAATGCAAATCTCTATCAGTATTGAATAGAATAGAAAAATACTTTATTCATCCCCCAATGGGGGAAGTCAAGTAGCTCAAAAAATTATTAATATTTGCAATGATTGTATATTAACAACAATAATATAAATTCTAATAAAAATACTACTACTAACTGATAAAAATAATAATTAAAAAAATGACTAAATAATAATAATAATAATAATAATAATAATAATAATAATAAATAATAATTAATTAATTAAAATTTTATTTTTTTTTAAAAAGTATTGAGTATTGATCCGTTTTGATTCTAATTAGTCTTTTGAAAGGCATCAAGCGGCACTATGAGGTCACAGTTAAGGTGTGATATACTGTTTGTAGTACTGAGATATCATTGCTATTTAGCTGAGTACTTCCATCCAGATGTGTCTTTTTCTGTGGTTTGTGTGGTGTTGGGGTCTAATTTCTAACCAATTATCGTCAGAAAAGAGGTTTCCGCCCTCTGCTGGCCACCATCAGTAACTACAACCACAGTGAAGGTAATTTAATGAACCGAGCATCAGAATGGCTCAAAATTATAGCAAGTTAACTGAAATTTAACCTTTTAAAGCAAAATTAGCTTTTTAAGTTTAGATTAACGTGTGCACGTTCTATAAATATGTAAATGTAAATGTAATTTATTTCTACAGCCCTTTACAGACAATCTTTACGGTGTACCAAAGTGCTTTACAGCAGGTAATAAATAAAGAGAAGAAGAAGTAAAAACAAATAAAAACAATAAAAGAACAGTGAAAGCAATAAAATACAACAAAATCGAATAAGATAAAAGTGTCATCATGCTACTGGGTATTAAAACCATCCTAAATAAGCAGGTTTTTAGCCCAGATGTGAAGAGGCCCAGGTCAGAAATAAGACTCAGCTGGACGGGGGGCTTATTCCAGAGCCTGGGGGCAGCTTTGGGAAAAGGCTCGCTCACCCCAGGGTTTGTATTCTGACCTGGGCACTTCCAGCAGAAACTGATCTGCTGACCTCAGAGCTCTACCAGGACTGTTAAAAGCTCAGATAAATACGACGGGGCGAGGCCGCTAAGAGCTTTAAAAACCAACATTAAAAGTTTAAAATCAGTTCTCTAAAGGACAGGAAGCCGATGGAGGGAGTTAAGAACAGGAGTGATGTGCACACGTCTGTTGGTGTTGGATAAAGACGGGCAGCAGCGTTCTGCACCAGCTGAAGGCGGCTGAGAGAAGACTGGGAGACGCCCACATAAAGAGCATTAAAACAGTCTGACCTTCAACTTATCAGGGCATGGACGGCTTTCTCAAGGTCATGAGGACTTAAAAACATTTTAACTTTGGCCAGGAGACGCAGCTGGAAAAAACTAGTCCTGACGACATTGTTAATTTGTTTTAACTCCTGATTTTATCTGATTTTATCTATTGTTCTCATTTCTTTCTTTTTTGTTTAAAATTTTAATCATGCTTTTTATTTCTACTGTTTTAATGTATCTGTAAAGCACTTTGAATCTGTAGTTGAATTGTGCTGTACAGATAAACTTGCCTTGCCTTGTCCAACCTCAGATCAAAGGTCAAAGGTCACTCCTAGATTTCTGACGGTTGAACTAAGCTTTGATATGTCAAAAATATGTCAACTATAACGCGTTAACGAATTCAAACATTTAATTAATTAATTTATTTTTCATCAGATAATGATTTAAAACGTGTTTTTTGTGTTATTCTCACTGTGTGACAGCAGACTGCGCAGCTTGGGTTCTTTTCTGGAGAAACTGCGCAGCCACATCCGGGTTACCGGGTCAGCTGACCAAAACACGGAAGTTTCAAGTTGCGAAGCCTTCAGCGGGCTGAGTGAGCAGCGTGAGGGCAGAGGAGCAACTTTACCCCATAAATCTCTTCTTTTACGGATTTACGAGCCGGTTTTAACTCGTTTTAAAGGCTGAACGCGACGCTGAACCCGGAAACTAGTCTTCTGTGACTGAGGCGGCGGGACGGTAACGTTTTAAAGAGCTCCAGTGGCTGTTTGCTCTGAAGTTAAATGACAGCAGTCTGTGTGACAGTGACAGGTTTTCATCTGTGAACCTCTTCAGATCACAACACTGCCACTGAAATGCCTTTTTCCTCCACACTGAGACCAAATCAGACAAGATTTAGACTGAAAACTGCTAAACAAACTCCTTAAAAACCGTTTAGTTTCTGAAATAAAGAATTTTTCACTAATTATTTTATCTCATGAATCGCATAAAACCTGCAGAGAGCTGAAACTGATTAAAATGCTGCTAAAATTTAATTATTATTGCAAAACCAGTCATATATCAAATCAAATCAAATTTATTTGTAGCACATTTCATGTCCAAAACAATTCAAAGTGCTTCACATAAGATAAAAGCATTGCAGCAGGGAGTGGAAGAAGCATTAAAAATGCATAAAAGAATATAAAGAGAAACAAATCAAATCTTTTAAATGAATTTAAAAGCAAGCAACAGTACCGTGCAGATTTCATGCATTGTCACATGAGAAAATAAATGTTTTTAACCTGGATTTAAAAATGTCTATATAGAAGGTGAAATAAATACATTTTTCTGTTTTGGTTTTAAACTGCATTCATTTAAGCTTGTTTTTTTTCATTGAATGTAAAAACAGACACAAATTGTTTGATAATCAGCCACAAAACTTGAGTTTTTCTACAAACTGCTGCTGTTTTTATGAGGTTTTTGATTAAATTCTCGGTCATAAAGCAACAGAAATGAAGTGTTTTATTCATGTGAAATGATGTGAATAGGTCTTTAAAGCTAACGGCCGGCTCTAACTGTCCTCTGCACCTCCAGCTGGACGCCCAGCGGAGCCGCCGCTGGTGATGATGAAGGCGTTTCGCAGTCCGGCCCGTCACGGCTACGCCGTGGAGGCGTCTCCGTTCATCCCCAACAGAGTGGCCTGCGCCGCCTCCCAGTACTACGGAATAACCGGTCAGTCAGGAACGCTCACAGCTGGATCAGAGACGGGAGAAGAAGGGCTGTTGTCTCTTCACTGATAAATCCTTTTAGTGGCTTAAAGGGACAGTTCGCCTCTTTTGACATTAAGCTGTGTAACATCCCATATCAGCAGCATCATTTCTGAACATCTTCTTACCCCCTGCTGCGTCCTGTGAGCAGAGTTCCAGCCTCGTTTTGGTGTTGATGAAGGTAGTCCGGCTAGTTGGCTGGGGTTTAAAAAATAAAGCGTCTTGCTTCTCAGAACAATATGCGTTCAACAGAGTAATACATTTGCATCACAAAATGATTCTCCAGGAAAAAGTCAGACCTCACAATCTCTTGGCCCTATTTTCTCTCCCTTCGTATCACTGCCTGCTGCCGCCTGCCGACAGCCGCGCCTGTTACGCTGTTTGCTGCTCGGAAGCAGGGGACTGCTCGGTCTGCACAGTCTGCACAGCAGGTAAATAAAAGGAAAGGAAAGGAAACAAAAGGAAAGGAAATGAAAGGAAAGGAAAGGGAAAGAGAAGGAAAGAAAACAAAATGAAAGGAAATGAAAGGAAAGGAAAGGAAAGAGAAGAGAAGAGAAGGAAAGGAAAGGAAACAAAAGGAAAGGAAATGAAAGGAAACAAAAGGAAAGGAAAGAGAAGAGAAGGAAAGGAAAGGAAACAAAAGGAAAGGAAAGAACGCATATTGTTCTGAGAAGCAAAACGCTTTATTTTTTAAACCCCAGCCAACTAGCCGGACTACCTTCATCAACACCAAAACGAGGCTGGAACTCTGCTCACAGGACGCAGCAGGGGGTAAGAAGATGTTCAGAAATGATGCTGCTGATATGGGATGTTACACAGCTTCATGTCAGAAGAGGCGAACTGTCCCTTTAAGGAAAAAGTCCGTGTTGAAATCTGTTGTTCAGAACGTGTTTGTCATCCTGAGGGCTCAGAAGACGTTTCTGGTGAAATCCTGAACCAAAGCTCTGTGTGTGTTTGCAGGTTGTGGCACGCTGCTGGTTCTGGATGAGACTGAGACCGGACTCACTTTGGTGAGAAGGTAAAGTTCACAAAGTCCGCTTCACAAAACAGAAAAACTAAAAAAGTTGAGAGTTTTCGTTTTGAAAAGGGACCAAAATGAAGCGTTTCCTCCTCGTTGTTCCAGAACAGCTCTGAGTTTTAGGGGAAATGTGGCGGGATTAGGGTGAATCTGATCCTCCAGGTGTGTGTGTGTGTGTGTGTGCACTTGTTTCTGTCACCGTGGGGGGTCCTGTCACGGGGAGCCCACCAACAATGTGGGGCCCAAATTCCTGAACCCCACATTGAAAACCACTTTAAAGCAGCTTGGGATGCTCTCCCAACATGCCTCATGCATTTTTTTTTTAACTTGGCCCATTTGGTAGCGAAAAACTAACATGTAAAATAAAGTTTCAAATTGTGTTTATTGAAAGTGATTTTTATTATCAAGATTTTTTTTGGGACTTGCCTGATTTTTTTCATAGCTCTAGGACCACTAGAAAGGGTGGACCCCACAACTCACTAAACTCATGTCGGTCCTGCAGTGGGAGGTTAACCAGGATGTGTGTGTGTGTGTGTGTCTCTATGTGTGTGTGTGTGTGTGTGTGTGTGTGTGTGTGTGTCAGCTGGGAGTGGGGGGACGGCCTGTTCGACGTGGCGTGGAGCGAAGCCAACGAGCACGTCCTGGTGGCTGGCGGCGGGGACGGCAGCCTGCAGCTGTGGGACACAGCCAATCCGCTCGCTCCGCTGAGGGTGGCCAAAGAACACACACAGGAGGTTCGACTCACACACACAAACACACACACACACTCTCACGCACGCCGTCTTTGTTCCCGCCTTTGTTCCCGCTGCTAACCTCGGCCCGTGTGAAGGTGTACGCCGTGGACTGGAGTCAGACCCGAGGAGAGAACCTCATCGTCTCCGGGTCGTGGGATCAAACCGCCAAAGTGGTGAGAGTCGATCCTGTCGGTGCCCTGCCTCCTTGGCTTCTTTCCTCTGCTCTGACGGCGTTGTTCTCTCTGCTCCCTGAAGTGGGACCCGGCCCTCGACAGGTCCCTGGTCACGCTCGGAGGTCACGAAGGGGTCGTCTACAGCGCCATTTGGTCTCCCCACATCCCAGGATGCTTTGCATCGGCCTCAGGTGAGCGCAGACACGGGAAAGAACGCAGAAAGTTAAAGGAGCCATGGCATGAAATGTTCACTTTTTAAGGTTGTTTAACATTAATATGAGTTTCCCTAGCCCAGGGGTTCCCAAACTTTTCCATGCCAAGGCCCCCCAAGCAGTATTAGCTTCTGGCCCCCTTTGCAAACCACAGACAATGCATCAAAATATGTAAAGAAACATCAACTTTTAGAAGGTATTTTCTTTCTTTTCTTCACTGACAGCAGCTCTCTGTGTGAATGCAGCCTGACTAAATGCTCTTCTTTACGTCTGAAGAAGTCGACCGTTTTTTCGGACTCTGCCGGATGTTTTTGTATCAAGTGACGCTGAAGTTTCGAAGGTTTTAAACACTCATTTGAGAGGGTCTCCAGACAGAGGACGCATTTTTCTGTATGTCTTTAAAGCCAAACATAATGTATGCTGCCTCATACTTTCTGATTTTAGTCGGCCAGTTCTTTCGGTCTCTTCCAAGTCAAAAATCTGTCCATTTTGGCTGAGCTACCTACATGCTAGCTTAGCTTGAGGAGCAGAGCAGCTTGAGAACAGACGCAAACCGCCAGGTCTACGATGTTTTGACTGGCAGCCAATCAGAAAGACAAGCATGACAAATAACATTTCGATATGATGTATTATTATAAATTGTATTTTACAATACTGATTAAAAAAATGTGACAATTTTTTATAATGATGTTTAAAAAAAATTTAATTCTATTGTTTTATTTTTGCATTTTTTTCTTATCTTCACTCCAATTTTCTGAGGCCCCCCTAGCGCCCCCTGGCGGCCCCCACTTTGAAAACCACTGCCCTAGCCTGCCTGCGGTAGCCTGGGTGCCAGCCGAACTTAGCCCCGCCCATAAAAGATTTGGTCGGGAAGTTGGGTCTGGCTCTGCTCAGTTGGGAAATCATTATGCCCGACCAAGAATTGGTCGGACCAATCAGATTGCCAGGGCGGGCTTTATACGATGATGGACAGATGATCAACAGGGACATTATCGACTACGTCACTAAAGAGCTGAACATGGCTGCCGCTGGAGAGCTAGGGTGTGTAGATTCTGCCATCGAGTCTGTTCTACAGGATCTCCACATTGCATTCATTTTGAAAGACGAACAGAGGAACGTGATAAAGGCTTTTATCGATAGAAAAGATGTTTTTGCCGTCCTTCCTACAACAAGTGTGTGTCGCTTAATCTACGTCACATACTACGTTGCTCTGATTGGTTGTAGGTCTATCCAATTGATCGAAGAGGCATTTTTTCTCCTGGTTCGGTTGAAACACGCCCCATACTCAAAACTCTATTGAGCGGTATCAGACTCACATTCTGACTAGAATCGTGAGTATGACGTAGTCAGGCTATGCCTGCGGTCCCCCAGTGGCTAAAAATGACGATAGACCTAAACCATGCACTGGAAATTATTCTCCGCCTTTGGTAATGTGACCATGCAGATGGCCTGATCGGGAAAGCTGCTGCTTATGACGTCGAGGTTATTTCCCTCCAGAGCCCATATATGGCTATGCCAAAACTGCCTTGCCCCCCCCACAGCTCTTTGGCCAAATGAACCTGGATCAGTACCAACTCTCTTTGGCCCAACTACAGACCTCGGATGAGTAATTAATTTAATGCTCTATAATTGTGTTGCTTTCCTGTATGTACAGTACAGTTACATAGCTTGTTACTACAGGAAAGTGTCTGTATCGTTAGCTATGCAGCTAATAGCATCAGGTATGCGTGTGTCATGTTAGCAAGCTCTCATGTCTGCCAACTGGGCTGTTGGAGGTGTTTGCATGCCCATGAGATGGTTAGCTCGCTCATTTTAGACCAAAACCCCCTACTTCAAGCTTCCTGAAGAACAATGAATCCTCTAAATTCAGTGCATTTCATCAGGATAATGATTCATTCATGGTTCCAGAGTCAAAACGGTCAGCCGTCCTGCTGTTGGTGTTATGGCGCACACGATATCTGCCTTTCCCCTGATTGAAATGACTAGCGCTACGTGCATCTTTGCAAACCAGAGCAATCTTTGCCCTGCCTTTCTCCTCCTAATTTGCATTTAAAGCTGCAGACCCTAAACAGCTCATTCTGAGGATCCGAAGGAAAGCTCATTTCTGGGACTGGCTGTAATTCTGCACCAAGGCAGAATTTTGGGGAAAAAAACTCAGATATAGTATTAGGGGACCACTAAAGCCTATAAAAATATATAAAAGCCTCCATTTATTTTCATGCCATGGCACCTTTAAAGCTTTGCTGTCCAGTTTTGAGCTTTTTTCGAGGTGAGTGTGAGGCGCTCTGTCGCCACAAGGTGGCGGCGTTGCTGTATTTTTCTCTTCGTTGGTCTCAGATGGAGCCGCAGTTTGCTTCAAGCTGTTTATGTTCTGAATGTTTCAAACACAAGAAGGAATCACTTTAATGTCATGTGCAGAATCAGGAGTTTTTAGGATGAAACGAGGCCCGAGGAAGACTTCTTCCAAAGTTTTAACGTTTTAGTCGGAGTTCTTCTTCTCCCACTGCAGCTCAACAGGGAACAGATGAATCTGCAGGATTTGATTTGAAGTCATTGTGTCCTCCCTGTGCCGCGGCGGCGAGCTTCTTGGGAGAAATAAATTAAATATATTAAAATTAAAACAGAAAACTGAGCAAATCAAATTTATTTGTAGCACATTTCATGTACAAACAATTCAAAGTGCTTTACATAAAATAAAAGCATTGCAGCAGGGAGTGGAAGAAGCATTAAAAATACATAAAAGAATATAAAGAGAAACAAATAAAATCATTTAAATGAATTTAAAAACAAGCAACAGTCCAGATAGCGTGGAGATAAGTAAAGAAATATCAACATGAACACAAGCTTAAAGGAATACAGTTTCAAATTAAAGCAGAATAACTGATTTATTTCACATTCCAAGAAATTATTTCGTCATAAATTATTTAATTTTAGGAGCATTTATCATCATATGAACTTGTTCGTTTAACCATTTGTACATTTTAGGTATTTATTCCACTGTTTTGGGCTGCTTACCTGTCGCTCTATGACCTGATCTAACTCTGAAGATGGCGCCTCCTGAGCGAGCATCAGGAAAACGTTTAAATGGAAAAGTAAAATGAATGAATATTATTTCGTTGATGTTTTAACAACAATCTCGAGGTTTTAAAGACAGTAAAATCAGCTCCATCCCTGTTGAGACTCACTCGTCTCTACCGTCTCGTGTTTGAGTCAGACGAAGCTCCGCCTCCTCGAGATCCATCGCAGAGGAAATCGGCTTAATTAAAAAAAAAAACAATTAAGATAGCAAAGTTGTGCCCTGGAGGAGAGTTTGCGTTATCTCGTGGTTGCTGTAGAGGGGCGGAACCGAGCCGGCTGATCTGATTTGTGGAGCAGCGGGAATCAAATCTGCTTCAGTTCAGGGTCGGTCCGTCAGGCCGAACCCAAACAAGTGGACTAATGAGGTTCAGGTTAATTGGTTTGTGAGAGTGAGCGGAAATCTCATCAGTTTGTAAAAGTGGGAAGATGTTGATGTCCACTTTAAGATTTTATCTCCACGTTTTAAAGGAAAAGGATCTGCAGATTAAAAAGTTGTGATGGAGGAAACCTCTTTTTTTTTTAACAATGTGTTCATTGATATTTGAAATTTTACCCCCCCCCCCCATAATAGTCACAACAAGAAAAATACATAAGCTAAATGATAAACAAATAAAATTTAAGGTTTAAAAAGGAAAAGGGGGAAAAAAGAAAAATAATAATAAAACTAGAAAGCTGAAAGCAGCTGTATGCGGGACCGAGATGTGCGTACGTTGGGATGTGCGTACGTTGGGATGTGCGTACGTTGGGATGTGCGTACGTTGGGATGTGCGTACGTTGGGATGTGCGTACGTTGGATGTGCGTACCTTGGATGTGCGTACGTTGGATGTGCGTACGTTGGATGTGCGTACGTTGGATGTGCGTACGTTGGGATGTGCGTACGTTGGATGTGCGTACCTTGGATGTGCGTACGTTGGGATGTGCGTACGTTGGATGTGCGTACGTTGGGATGTGCGTACGTTGGGATGTGCGTACGTTGGATGTGCGTACGTTGGATGTGCGTACGTTGGGATGTGCGTACGTTGGGATGTGCGTACGTTGGGATGTGCGTACGTTGGATGTGCGTACGTTGGGATGTGCGTACGTTGGAATGTGCGTACGTTGGATGTGCGTACGTTGGATGTGCGTACGTTGGGATGTGCGTACGTTGGATGTGCGTACGTTGGGATGTGCGTACGTTGGGATGTGCGTACGTTGGATGTGCGTACGTTGGATGTGCGTACGTTGGATGTGCGTACGTTGGATGTGCGTACGTTGGGATGTGCGTACGTTGGGATGTGCGTACGTTGGATGTGCGTACGTTGGGATGTGCGTACGTTGGGATGTGCGTACGTTGGATGTGCGTACGTTGGATGTGCGTACGTTGGATGTGCGTACGTTGGATGTACGTACGTTGGGATGTGCGTACGTTGGGATGTGCGTACGTTGGATGTGCATACCTTGGAATGTGCGTACGTTGGGATGTGCGTACGTTGGGATGTGCGTACGTTGGGATGTGCGTACGTTGGGATGTGCGTACGTTGGGATGTGCGTACGTTGGATGTGCGTACGTTGGGATGTGCGTACGTTGGATGTGCGTACGTTGGGATGTGCGTACGTTGGCATGTGCGTACGTTGGATGTGCGTACGTTGGGATGTGTGTAAGTTGGATGTGCGTACGTTGGATGTGCGTACGTTGGGATGTGCGTACGTTGGCATGTGCGTACGTTGGATGTGCGTACGTTGGGATGTGTGTACGTTGGATGTGCGTACGTTGGATGTGCGTACGTTGGCATGTGCGTACGTTGGCATGTGCGTACGTTGGCATGTGCGTACGTTGGGATGTGTGTAAGTTGGATGTGCGTACGTTGGATGTGCGTACGTTGGGATGTGCGTACGTTGGCATGTGCGTACGTTGGATGTGCGTACGTTGGGATGTGTGTAAGTTGGATGTGCGTACGTTGGATGTGCGTACGTTGGGATGTGCGTACGTTGGGATGTGCGTACGTTGGATGTGCGTACGTTGGATGTGCGTACGTTGGGATGTGCGTACGTTGGGATGTGCGTACGTTGGGATGTGCGTACGTTGGGATGTGCGTACGTTGGGATGTGCGTACGTTGGGATGTGCGTACGTTGGGATGTGCGTACGTTGGATGTGCGTACGTTGGATGTGCGTACGTTGGATGTGCGTACGTTGGGATGTGCGTACGTTGGGATGTGCGTACGTTGGGATGTGCGTACGTTGGATGTGCGTACGTTGGATGTGCGTACGTTGGGATGTGCGTACGTTGGGATGTGCGTACGTTGGGATGTGCGTACGTTGGGATGTGCGTACGTTGGGATGTGCGTACGTTGGATGTGCGTACGTTGGGATGTGCGTACGTTGGGATGTGCGTACGTTGGGATGTGCGTACGTTGGATGTGCGTACGTTGGGATGTGCGTACGTTGGGATGTGCGTACGTTGGGATGTGCGTACGTTGGGATGTGCGTACGTTGGGATGTCTTAAGAGTAACCTGGCCAAGTTTGAAGTCTGTAGCATTAAATCTGTAGGACAAGTTCGATCATATGCAAGGCGTGGAATCGGTCAAAAATGGCACCAAAACTCATTTTCCATCCAAAATGGCCGCCTTCCTGTGGACGTGGGACCATGGCGGCAAGAGACTTTTTCGTGCGTCTGGGCGTGATGAATGAGTGTACCGAATTTCGTCGTCCCACGTGAAACTAACCCCAATGCGGGGAACATTTTTAAGCATCGTAGGGGGCGCTACAGAGTCAATGAGCGACTCCCAAAAATATAAAGTTTAGATTCTCTCATGTCATCGACTGGCAGGTGGCGCTCGCAAAATTGCTCGAGTTTTCAAGCACCTTTTGCAAAGAATAATAATAACTCTTACAGATACAATAGGGTCCTTGCAGTTTCACTGCTCGGTCCCTAATAAAGAAAAAAGAAAAGTTACACAACATAGGTATACTTGCAGGATAAATTATGCAGTAGCCTGTACATAATGAAATACTTTAAGTGGCTAGGACTAATCATGGCCATCACAATTAAGAGAAGTGCTATTTTGCAAAAAGGTCACAAAGCTTCGCCAGCATTTATCAAAAAGCAGATTTTTTTCCCTGAGATTAAACATATGATGAGAGCTCTTTAAGCCACAAGGAAACACCAGGGGGCTCCCCACTTTTCCAGCGAATGGCTTTACATAAAGTAAAGTAAAAACTCCTCTCTGAGCTGTTCGTTGAAGCTTAAATGGACCCTGAGAGGAATGTAGCAGATAAAAAATGTGTTTTACCTGCAGTCCTCTTTTAAACCAGAGACACAGAGGTCAGTAGATCTTTGTGGAAATCGAGATGAGATCAGAGCGGCCCTGGAGCTCTGCTGCTAAATGACTTACTGAGCGCTGACGTCCATCATAAAACCATTACTGTGAGCCGAGGAGTTGCTGCTGTTTACCTCTGCGATTATCTGATTCACCGACCTGTAGCTGCTCGTCCAAACGCTCAGAAAAGCCCCGTCAGAATGAGTGATTCCTGTCAGAGCTGCACTCTCCTCAGGTATGTGCAGCACAGCAAGGAGGCCGAGGGTCAAGAGTCGGTTATCTGCTCGCTGGTCAAATCAAATCAAATTCATTTGTAGCACATTTCATGTCCAAAACAGTTCAAAGTGCTTCACATAAAATAAAAGCATTGCAGCAGGGAGTGGAAGAAGCATTAAAAATACATAAAAGAATATAAAGAGAAACAAATAAAATCATTTAAATGAATTTAAAAACCAGCAACAGTCCAGATAAATTCAAAGATATCGTGCAGATTTCATGCATAGACACATGAGAAAAGAAATGTTTTTAACCTGGATTTAAAAATGTCTCCATTTGGTGAAAGTTTAATCTCCACTGGCAGTTTGTTCCACTTGTTTGCAGCATAACAGCTAAATGCTGCTTCTCCATGTTTAGTCTGGACTCTGGACTGGACCAGCTGACCTGAGTCCTTGGATCTAAGAGCTCTGCTGGGTTTATATTCTCTGAACAGATCACAGATTGTAAACCATCAGCAGGCTTTTAAAATCTATTCTGTGACTGACTGGAAGCCAGAGTAAAGATTTTAAAGCTGCTGTGATGTGTTCAGATCTCTTAGTCCGGGTTAAAACTCCAGCAGCAGCGTTCTGGATGAGCTGCAGATGTTTAATGCTCTTTGTGGGAAGTCAAGTTAAAAGAGCATTACATCAAAGTGCTTTACATAAAATAAAAGCATTGCAGCAGGGAGTGTAAGAAGCATTAAAAATACATAAAAGAATATAAGGAGAAACAAATAAAATAATTTAAATCTAATGCATTTAATTGTAGAAAATTCTCTCTCATCCAGGTGTTAACTTCCTGCAGACACTGACACAGTACGTCTGCTGGGCTGCAGTCGCCATGGTGACAGAGACACATAAAGTTGTTTATCGTCTGCATAACTGTGATAATTGATGTTAAAGTTCTGCAATATCTGACCCAAAGGGAGCATATACAAGTTAAACAGAAGAGGTCCTAGAATTGACCCCTGGGGGACTCCACAAGTCATGGCCACTCGCTCAGATTCATAGCTGCCAATTGTAACAAAATAACTCCAGAACAGGAGCAGCTCTGATGTCGTCACCATTTCTAAAAAAACAAAACCAAACAATACGGCCAACGAACTGAAAATGCAGGTTATTCCATTCTGGAATGGCAAAGCAAAAAAAACAACAACCAAAACAACAACCAAAACAACACCAGACGAGATAACCCACCAGTCGGACCTTCGTTAGCAGCGCATTTCTGAGCGGTGCTTTGCAACAGTTTTGTGAATAAAGGAGTAAAAGGGTGTTTGGGGAGGACTGCTGGAGTCTGTGATGCTACAGAAACAGAAACACTTGAATTATGTTGATGAAATAGAACAAAACTGCAGCTCAGCGCTGAAAGAAGCTGAAAACAAAAGTTTAAAAAGTTTAAATCTGAAGTTTTATGGACAGTCGGCACATTATGTTAATGGGAAAAAACCCTTTTAATGAATAAAGAATCAAGTAAATATTGCTGACTATAGTGTTGTGTGGTGGTGTTACCATGGAAACCTTTGCATCTGTCCATTACCAGCTATTTCAGCTGGTTGTTTTATTTTTATTCTTAATTATTTGACTGAAATGAGGCATTGAAATCCTCCTAAAGAAAAAGAAAACATCGTGCAGCCGTGTGAACCTCTTTTCGTCCTCCTGATGTCCGTGTCCACGTTCTGCCACAGACCAATCAGCCGGCGACACACACACACACACTCTTCTGTTAATTTTGCATGTTTGTTTGTCTTTGCTCCCCGTTAGCAGATAGTCTGGTTAAATAATTGATAACACACACAGATGGTGCACTTCTGATGTCGTTAACTGCTCTGAGCATCACTGCCGTGTGTTTTTGGCCTCACCTCGGGGCGGCTTTAGCATAATGTGAACTGGAGCTTCTCTTGTATCTGCTTCCAGACGCAGCTGATTAACACCAGGAGTCAGGGCGTGCAGGAGCAGAACAAAATGTAGACGAATTTAATCAACGCCAGCAGCTGCAACCTTTTGCTAAAGCACAAATGACACAAGTCAGCTCGGGATTTAAAGAGTTTGAATGCTGTTTGTTCTCCTGAGGAATTATTCTCAGCTTCTGACCTTGATTCTGAACGAGTCCGAAGGCGATCTGTGGAAATTCCAGTGAAGTTTAATTTAGAAAGTGCCAAATTATAACAAATGTCATCTCAAGGAGAGGGGCCTGATAACTGAAGGCTCTGCCTCCCAAACTGGCAGCTGGTTCCACAGAGAGGGGCCTGATAACTGAAGGCTCTGCCTCCCAAACTGGCAGCTGGTTCCACAGAGAGGGGCCTGATAACTGAAGGCTCTGCCTCCCAAACTGGCAGCTGGTTCCTCAGAGAGGGGCCTGATAACTGAAGGCTCTGCCTCCCAAACTGGCAGCTGGTTCCACAGAGAGGGGCCTGATAACTGAAGGCTCTGCCTCCCAAACTGGCAGCTGGTTCCACAGAGAGGGGCCTGATAACCGAAGGCTCTGCCTCCCAAACTGGCAGCTGGTTCCACAGAGAGGGGCCTGATAACCGAAGGCTCTGCCTCCCAAACTGGCAGCTGGTTCCACAGAGAGGGGCCTGATAACCGAAGGCTCTGCCTCCCAAACTGGCAGCTGGTTCCACAGAGAGAGTTTTATCTGGCATCAGAGTGCTGCTGCAGGCCTGGTCGGACGTAATGAGACGGCAGCCAGCGATCGATCGGTGGTGGCAGCACAGCGGCTGGTTCTCTGAATCACTAAGCTGTGAAAGTGTTGAGTGTGTCTTCTGAATATAGCGGTTTCACTTCAGATTTGTTGGTTGCTCAGTATTCATCCATAAGCTTGATAATTTGTCCATAAACAGCCATTTATGTGGTGAGTGGAACATAAATTTACGTGGTGTTGTCACATTTATATTTAGACGGCCGTATGAAAGTTTCAGCTGGAGAATTGATCGAGGCTTCTGATCCCTACTTTACTTTTCTTTCCCGCCTTTCTGCTGCTAATCTGGTAAAATAAACTCGATATATGACGTTAAAGTTTACAGATGGTCACCGAAATCTCTAGTGATGAACATAAGTGGAGACATTTCTGATTGACTCAGCTGTTTCCATCCAAACTGATCGTCACTTTCATCACTGACATGGGCTGTGTTCGAAACCGCATACTTCTCCTACTACTCCTACTAACTTTTTGAGTTAGTATGCGAGTTTGAGTAAGCGAGAAGTTCCCGGATGCATACTAGATTCTCCGAAATGTTGGGTATGCATCATGAGGTTACTACTCATACTCAAACTACCCAAGATGCAACGTAACGTGACGTCGCCGATCGTCATTTCCTGTCAAAGCGGCAGTTTCAAGCTAGCTACAACAAGGGTAGGTTCACTTCCTGTTTTCAAAACAAAAGCACCAATTGTATGGTAATGGCTTTCCCTATGATAAAAGGCAACGGGTATTTTATTTTGTGAAAATAACCGGAAGTGCGTTGCTCACTGCGGCTAGCTTTAGTAGCGCCGAATTCGTGGGAACAAAATTGTAAACAGCCGGTATTTTGTCAGGTTTTCAACACGTTGGGGATCTAAACGACTACTTTCTCACCTGAAAATGTTTCAAATGTTGCTAAAGTTTACAGAGTTTAGAGCTTAAGAGAAATCAGCTTCAGGCCGGCTGATTTCGGCTGATTGGGAGCGCAATGCATTGTGGGTAAACGCTCTGCATACTGTCTGCTCGACGAGTATGTAGTATGTAGTATGGAAGTATGTAGTATGGAAGTATGTAGTATGGAAGTATGTAGTATGTAGTAGGCGTTTTGAACACAGCCACAGTTTCTGTTGAGCTCTTATTATGCTAACTATTAGCTTAACAGTCCCTTGCATAAATTGCGTGTGCTTTATCCTGGAAGCTGCATGTATTTTCCGCGCACGGCCATGATAAAAGATTCAGCGTTACCTTTTACTTTATAACCCGAGACCTCCGGAGAACGAACAGAACACACAAAATCATGATTTTAAACTTCACAGCGAGAAATGCAGCTCGCCACACTGTCATCCACGTGGCTGGGAAGGCATCAGAGCTAGTTAGCGTTAGCACACGGTGGTAAATTGCTTCCTTATCTCTGTGTGGAGGCCTCCCCTCTGTTGGCATCGGGCGGTTAGCTTGAGAGGCTGCTGCCACTTTGAAGAGAGGGCGGCGGATAGGAGGAAGGCGGTGTGCAGATGGCGTCTCATTCCGATGAGCTTATCAGGGTTTCCCATGCTCCTCTCCTCCTTCCCTCCGCCTCCAGCATCAGTGGGGTGTCAGGCTTCAGTTTACCCTCCAGATCTGCTCCCGGTTCATTGGTTGTTCCGGTTCGAGTCGTTCTTCTGACTCCTTCCTTTTATAGTTGTGTTAGTCATCCACATCCCCACATTTGCAACACTGTTCTCATTTGTAATGTAATCTCATTTTGACATATTGAAAAGCTCCTGTGTGGTTCGCATTATTATCCTCTGCAGACTGGGACTTTTCAGCAAAATATTTCTCTTTATCTGCTCTAAAACACGACTTTACTCGTGCAAATCTCATCTTCTACACATCTAAAGTCAGTAAACGTGTCTGAGTTCCCTTTTAGCAGAATTATTCTTGTAAAGTTTTATCAGATTCATCAAATCAAATCAAATTTATTTATATAGCACATTTCATGTACAAACAATTCAAAGTGCTTTACATAAAAAGCACTTTTTTTTAGCATATTTTCATATAAAAATGATGTATTGACTCAGATTTTTCAGCTTTTTTACAGGAAATACTTTCAATTTATACATAACAGGGTCCATTTTACTGGTTCCACCTTTTCAAGAATTTAATGCAGACAAACTTAAAAGACATCCCAGAATAAAAGAAGCGCGACAGCTTTCGTCTGCGTGTAATTGCTCTGATTGTTTGTATTTCACGACGTCTCTGTTCTGCCAGCTCAGCTCGCCGGGGGCCACGATCCCCCTGCATATGCGACCTGTGAGAGCGTTTGCGGTATCATAGATAAGCTCCATCTGCCAATGAAAACAATCCCTTAAATCTGCAAGAAAACAGCTTTCTGCTCTTACATCTGAAGCCCTTTTGCTACAGTCACCTACACGCTTGCTAGGATCAGCCTTACTGTAATTTGCATTTAAAAACATTTTTCTCATTTGATTTAATTTCCAAATGCAAATTACAGTGCACGAAGGTAGAGAAATGCCCCCCCCCTGCCAAAAGAAGATTAACTGTGAAAGATGCCATCAGCAGCAACAGGAAGATGTTCAGCTGAGAGTAAAATGAACCTGCTTGGATATTGTTGTTATTTTTCTCTACAGTAACTTTGAAAGCCGCTGTCATAAAATTTAGTCCAGTGGGGCATTACTATCATCTGATTGGTCAGAGCGGATCAATATGAGCCAATCAGCAAAGTGTTTTCGCCCCAGCTGGCAGAGCGCATCGCATCCGTGAGGCAGAAAGTCGATTTTATTTCCAACTTGGAAGACCTGGACTGTTTTTTGATGGAGATGGAACTGAGCTGGAGTTGTTGTTGTTGAGGTAAAGAAAAGATTAAAACCGACTCATCTGCTGAGATAAAGAAGTTATTATGAGTTGGAAGATGGACAAAATGGAATGGATTTGTTGGAATGGAAGAGTCTTTTACTGTTAGCTTGGATTGGCGATGTGCATAAAGAGCTCGCGTGGTGCACAGCAAGCTAATATTTACCCTTAAGAGAGGGGGGGCGGCAGGGATCACCTCCATATTTACCCTCCATCTTACTAACTTTTACTTCCACCATTAATTCTGACCCTGAGAACTGGTGAACTTGGTCTGAATGTGGCTGAAAACAAGTGTCAAACCTCTGCTCTGAAAGGGTTAATTTACCCGAAGGAAGCACGTATGCTGTAAACGGCACTGGGCCCAGGACGGAGCCTTGGGGAACACCCGAGAACCCAGTTTCATGATGATTTAAAATTACAAACGTTTACTGAGAAACTCTTTCCAGAAAGATATGATGAGAACCCCACCGCCCACTCCCTGAGCCTGTCACCAAAAATATTCTGATCTACGGTCCGATTCGATTCAATAAAACTTTATTATTCCCTGAAGGTAAATTCTATCCCTGCAGTCTTGATTATTAACGATCAGCTGCTGTAACAGATGACAAAATAAAATATAAACCAGCTGACAAACATGTAGAAAGCTGAAGTGTAGCAGAGAGGAAGGTGTTGTAGAAACCTTCAGAGGTCTCCATCATCGGGTTGGGGTGTTGTTTCTGTAGCTTGGCAACAACTTGGTTGATGATGTCACACACAGTTGTTCCCGCTCTGCGTCTTCAAGTCATTTTGATCCGAGGATCTTTTTCCATTACTTGGGCTTCGGAGAGCTCAGCTCGCTGCTGCAATAGGTTAAAAAAAATTTCCTGTTGCCATGGCTACACATCATAACGGACAGAGGAAAATGAGTTGCCAGCAGAAGTCCTTCGAGCAGCATAGCATCCGAACCAGAAAATAAATCAGGAATCTGAGTTGTCACAGAAAAACGTTCAATAGAAGAAGATGCAAAGAAAGCCGCTGCTGCAGCATTTTGGGTTGGTTGGTTGGTTGGTTGGTGTGAACTGTTGGTTGGGGTTCTTGTTATTTTGGGGGTATGTGAGTTGTCTTGTTGGTTGGTTGGGGTTCTTGTTATTTTGGGGGTATGTGAGTTGTCTTGTTGGTTGGTTGGGGTTCTTGTTATTTTGGGGGTATGTTAGTTGTCTTGTTGGTTGGTTGGTTGGGGTTCTTGTTATTTTGGGGGTATGTTAGTTGTCTTGTTGGTTGGTTGGTTGGTGTGTTCTGTTGGTTGGTGTGTTTTGTTCTGTTGGGGTTCTTGTTATTTTGGGGGTATGTTAGTTGTCTTGTTGGTTGGCTGGTTGAGGTTCTTGTTATTTTGGGGGTATGTTAGTTGTCTTGTTGGTTGGTTGGTTGGTGTGTTCTGTTGGTTGGTGTGTTTTGTTCTGTTGAGGTTCTTGTTATTTTGGGGGTATGTTAGTTGTCTTGTTGGTTGGCTGGTTGGGGTTCTTGTTATTTTGGGGGTATGTTAGTTGTCTTGTTGGTTGGTTGGTTGGTTGGTGTGTTCTGTTGGTTGGTGTGTTTTGTTCTGTTGGGGTTATTGTTATTTTGGGGGTATGTTAGTTGTCTTGTTGGTTGGCTGGTTGAGGTTCTTGTTATTTTGGGGATAGGTTAGTTGTCTTGTTGGTTGGTTGGTTGGGGTTCTTGTTATTTTGGGGGTATGTGAGTTGTCTTGTTGGTTGGTTGGTTGGTGTGTTTTGTTCTGTTGGGGTTCTTGTTATTTTGGGGGTAGATTAGTTGTCTTGTTGGTTGGTTGGTTGGTGTGTTCTGTTGGGGTTCTTGTTATTTTGGGGGCAGGTTAGTTGTCTTGGTTGGTTGGTTGGTGTGTTCTGTTGGGGTTCTTGTTATTTTGGGGGTAGATTAGTTG
This sequence comes from Odontesthes bonariensis, assembly GCF_027942865.1. Taxonomy (NCBI): domain Eukaryota; kingdom Metazoa; phylum Chordata; class Actinopteri; order Atheriniformes; family Atherinopsidae; genus Odontesthes; species Odontesthes bonariensis. The sequence goes on along the minus strand of NC_134529.1, from coordinate 2,460,785 downwards.
TATTGTTGGTTGGTTGGTTGGTTGGTTGGTGTGTTCTGTTGGGGTTCTTGTTATTTTGGGGGTAGATTAGTTGTCTTGTTGGTTGGTTGGTTGGTGTGTTCTGTTGGGGTTCTTGTTATTTTGGGGGCAGGTTAGTTGTCTTGTTGGTTGGTTGGTTGGTTGGTGTGTTCTGTTGGGGTTCTTGTTATTTTGGGGGCAGGTTAGTTGTCTTGTTGGTTGGTTAGTTGGTTGGTTGGTGTGTTCTGTTGGGGTTCTTGTTATTTTGGGGGTAGATTAGTTGTCTTGTTGGTTGGTTGGTTGGTTGGTTGGTGTGTTCTGTTGGGGTTCTTGTTATTTTGGGGGCAGGTTAGTTGTCTTGTTGGTTGGTTGGTTGGTTGGTGTGTTCTGTTGGGGTTCTTGTTATTTTGGGGGCAGGTTAGTTGTCTTGTTGGTTGGTTGGTTGGTTGGTTGGTTGGTGTGTTCTGTTGGGGTTCTTGTTATTTTGGGGGCAGGTTAGTTGTCTTGTTGGTTGGTTGGTTGGTTGGTTGGTTGGTGTGTTCTGTTGGGGTTCTTGTTATTTTGGGGGCAGGTTAGTTGTCTTGTTGGTTGGTTGGTTGGTTGGTTGGTTGGTTGGTTGGTTGGTTGGTTGGTTGGTGTGTTCTGTTGGGGTTCTTGTTATTTTGGGGGTATGTTAGTTGTCTTGTTGGTTGGTTGGGTGAGGTTCTTGTTATTTTGGGGGTATGTTGGTTGTCTTGGTTGGTTGGTTGGTTGGTTGGGGTTCTTGTTATTTTGGGGGTATGTTAGTTGTCTTGTTGGTTGGTTGGTTGGTGTGTTCTGTTGGTTGGTGTGTTTTGTTCTGTTGGGGTTCTTGTTATTTTGGGGGTAGATTAGTTGTCTTGTTGGTTGGTTGGTTGGTTGGTTGGTTGGTTGGTGTGTTCTGTTGGGGTTCTTGTTATTTTGGGGGCAGGTTAGTTGTCTTGTTGGTTGGTTGGTGTCTTCTGTTGGGGTTCTTGTTATTTTGGGGGTAGATTAGTTGTCTTGTTGGTTGGTTGGTTGGTTGGTGTGTTCTGTTGGGGTTCTTGTTATTTTGGGGGCAGGTTAGTTGTCTTGTTGGTTGGTTGGTTGGTTGGTTGGTTGGTTGGTGTGTTCTGTTGGGGTTCTTGTTATTTTGGGGGTATGTTAGTTGTCTTGTTGGTTGGTTGGGTGAGGTTCTTGTTATTTTGGGGGTATGTTGGTTGTCTTGGTTGGTTGGTTGGTTGGTTGGGGTTCTTGTTATTTTGGGGGTATGTTAGTTGTCTTGTTGGTTGGTTGGTTGGTGTGTTCTGTTGGTTGGTGTGTTTTGTTCTGTTGGGGTTCTTGTTATTTTGGGGGTATGTTAGTTGTCTTGTTGGTAGGGGTGGGCGATATGGGCAAAAAAAAATATCTCGATATTTTTTAGGATTTTCACGATAAAGATATTTTGACGATATTTAAAAAAAAATTTAAACTTGCATTAAGATCACAATAAAATGAACACAAGCATGCAAGTCTAAGCACACACGGCCGGTACAGTGAAGCTGCGAATGGCTCATTAAATCAGTTATGGTTCCTTTGATCGCTCTACCGTTACTTGGATAACTGTGGCAATTCTAGAGCTAATACATGCAAAACGAGCGCTGACCTTCGGGGATGCGTGCATTTATCAGACCAAAAACCCATGCGGGGTGCCTCTCGGGGTGCCGCGGCCGCTTTGGTGACTGACCTCGAGCCGTTTCTCAGGCTACTTCTCCCTCCGGAGAGGGAGCCTGAGAAACGGCTGCCACATCCAAGGAAGGCAGCAGGCGCGCAAATTACCCACTCCCGACTCGGGGAGCCGGTAGTGACGAAAAATAACAATACAGGACTCTTTCAATTCTTTAACGGGGATCAATTGAAGGGCAAGTCTGGTGCCAGCAGCCGCGGTAATTCCAGCTCCAATAGCGTATCTTAAAGTTGCTGCAGTTAAAAAGCTCGTAGTTGGATCTCGTGATCGAGCTGACGGTCCGCCGTGAGGCGAGCTACCGTCTGTCCCAGCCCCGGCCTCTCGGCGCCCCCTCGATGCTCTTAGCTGAGTGTCCCGTGGGGTCCGAAGTGTTTACTTTGAAAAAATTAGAGTGTTCAAAGCAGGGCGTGGCGCCGTGGTAAGGGCAGAGGACCACTGGCGCCGCACTTTATTGATTTTTGGCGATTTAAAAAAAAAAATATATATATATATATATATATATATATATATATATATATATATATATATATATATATATATATATATATATATATATATATATATATATATATATATATCGATATTGCAAAATTACTCATCGTCAAAACAACATTCACGATAATTTCGCAAACGATACATATCGCCCACCCCTACTTGTTGGTTGGTTGGTTGAGGTTCTTGTTATTTTGGGGGTATGTTAGTTGTCTTGTTGGTTGGTTGGTTGGTGACAAAGGAAGACGCAGTATATCCGGAGCTACTACAGCAGGCTGCCGGTCTCTATGACCAGTATTTTCAGTGCTTTCTCCCTTTAGATAAACCTCTGTAACATCTGTCAGGATTAGCTTCCCAGCATTGGGTTGGTGTATGTGCACAGCTGTGGCACAGTGGTTAGATGTGTGAAGCTGCTGATGCAGCACCGACACCAGGTGTAACAGAGCGAGACCCTTTTATAGAAGTCAGCCTCTAATGTGCCGCAGATATGGAGAGCCAGAAGCTTTTTTTTTGCTGCCGCTGCAGAACAAACGTTGTGCTGATGTAAACGTCTCTCACTCATCTGAACTGCAGCTGGGGTGATTCCCACCTCGTGATGTCAGAGGAGTTTCCACACATGGCTGAGGATGTATGAGGAAAAGGACGATGGAGGAGGGGGAGGAAAAGCGAGAGGAAGGCTGTGAAGGGTTAAATCAGCTCTAAAAGAATCGATAAAAATCAGGAGGAGGTGGTCTGGAGCAGACTGAGGTTTCATCCATTGTTAGGATGGGAGGAAGAGGATGAAATGGTTCAAGTAGGAAGGAGTTGGGATTAATCTGCTGGTCAGCAAATGGGAGGCGAAGCCAGGAAGGAACTCCCTCAGGACGCTCTTTAATCTCTTCCATGTAACAAACATTCAGCAGCGTTTTGTTCAGATTCCAAAGTTTCCCGTTCAGATTAGCTCTCCTGTTTCAGAGGAACATTAATCCTTAATCCTATTAAGCAAATGTGTTAAATGTGCAGCTTCCAGATGGCGACTGGTCACAGAAATCAAGTTCCAGTGAAATCGGAAAGCATCATCAGAATGAAATTTTTTTGTTCCCTGAAGGGGAAAGCAGCTTCTCAGGCATCGAGATGAATTCCTCATGAAGAAGAATCAGGAGCTTTCCTGCTGTCAGTGCTTTGTTTCCTCTGTTTTTATCAATAAAGTTCCGCTAAAAATAGTGCTGAGAGAGTCACAACCCGACTAAATAAAAAGGATCCCGTGATTCTTCTTTTCCTGGAAAACAAAAGCAAAACCAGTCACATAACCTGTGAACCAGAGATGAAGCATCACATAATCCAACAGTTAGAAAACAGGAAAATACCAAAAAATCTGATGAAAAATGCTCCCACAGATTTAGTTTTCTCTGATTCTGATCTGAATTTGGCCACTTTTACATCATATTTGCAGCCGGTACAGATGTCCATAACACCAGATTTAGAGTTATTTCCCCCATAAAGAAAAACTAGAAGGAGAAATGAGGAAACAGTCGCTTCTGGGGGATTGTTTTTTGTTTGAGTTTGACGGATGAATTCAGCAGCCTCGAAGCCTGAGGACAGAAACGTCTCTGGTGATTTGGCAGCGGTGTCTCTTCCCAGACGTCTGCAGTTGCGTCTCTTTGGGCTGTAAAACGGACTCCTCGGCTCCGTCTGTTGAAGACTTTTTACTGATTATTCCTCCTTTGTTGTTAGCTGGGAGTCATCGGGGAAGCAGAAATGTATCTAACAGAAAAGCACGAGGGCGTGGGGATGTCTGTGGTCTGATCATCGGCTACGATAAAATAAAAGTCGAGCTGTTTGCTCTTACGACCGTAGTGACCTCGCACATAACAGCCTGAGGTGCTTCAGCATTATGAAACAGCTCCGACTCTGCCAGAAGATGCTTTCTTCTGTGTCCATTCAACTTAATTTCCCCTCATTTATTCACATTAAACCTAAGCAGGAGTAAATCTTCTGCATTAATACTTAATTAAAGCAAAAGAAGGAACCCAGTTTACATATTTGGGGATTCAGGTTTTCCCTGAACTGCTAATTATGGAGTAAACTCGTGGGATGTCATTACCATTACCTGCAAATGGCAGAATCAACACTTTGCTTTGAAAAAAAGTGTAATTTATGTGCAATAACAGGAAGGCATGGCTGTGGCTATCTTTGCTACAGCTACCTGTTGACAGGGGAGGTATGAAATGTCCGGATTATATATTATAATACATGGCTACACAGCTGAGGTCCATGATGTTCATCTCTCCCTGCATACTTCAGGTCAGAAGCTGTGGTGAAGCAAATAAATCCATCTTTTTTATCTCAGTTCAGCCAACAATTTATACCTGGAAGAGCGGAGGCTGCTTTAAGTACGTCCAGGATCTATATTAGACTGATTCATACATAATTATGTCTTAAACTGAAGAGCAAATACTTCTTTAAGTATCTCCAAATTAAAAGTTTTATGAATGCAAAACATGAACAGATGATGGAAGAAAAGGTTTGATTTAGGAAAAGGAATTTTATGATTTATTTAATGACTTATTCAGTCATTAATGCACCAAGTGTTCAGATATGAAAGGAACTCTGCTGCATTGTTTCTGGAAGTTCGGAATAATTAGAAAATTCTTTGACAGTGAAGGGATTGCAACAGGGAGGATAACTCCTGTTTTATTTCATTGGGCTGAGTTCAGGTCAGTGTTATTTCTATTAGGCCAAATCCCAGCGAGTCATCCAGGTCTTTATGTCTCTAAGGCTGTCTTTGAAACCGCATACTACATACTACATACTACATACTGCATACTCATCGATCAGACAGTATGCACAGCGTTTACCCACAATGCATTTAGCTCCTGCCCGAGCCGAAATCAGCCGGCCTGAAGCTGATTTCTCTTAAGCTCTAAACTCTGTAAACTTTAGCAACATTTGAAACATTTTCAGGTGAGAAAGTAGTCGTTTAGATCCCCAACGTGTTGAAAACCTGACAAAATACCGGCTATTTACAATTTTGTTCCCACGAATTCGGCGCTGCTAAAGCTAGCCGCAGTGAGCAACGCACTTCCTGTTATTTTCACAAAATAAAATACCCGTTGCCTTTTATCATAGGGAAAGCCATTACCATACAATTGGTGCTTTTGTTTTGAAAACAGGAAGTGAACCTACCCTCGTTGTAGCTAGCTTGAAACTGCCGTTTTGACAGGAAATGACGATCGGCGACGTCACGTTACGTTGCATCTTGGGTAGTTTGAGTATGAGTAGAAACCTCATGATGCATACCCAACATTTCAGAGAATCTAGTATGCATCCGGGAACTTCTGCTTACTCAAACTCGCATACTAACTCAAAAAGTTAGTATGAGTAGTAGGAGTTGTATGCAGTTTCGAACATAGCCTAAGACATGCTTGTAGTCTGACCAACCTGTTGGTTTCACCTGGTTTCATAGATAAGTACAGCTGGGTATCATCAGCATAGCAATGGAACTTTCTGCCATGCTGTCTCATAATGTTACCTGATGGAAGCAGGTATAAAGTGAAAAGAATGGGTCCAAGCACAGAACCCTGAGGAACTCCATGACTTGGGTACCTTTTTATGGACTTGGTCAAAGGTATTTACTGATCTGATCTTTTTTTTGTTGTTGTTTGTTGCTTTTTAAATGTTCATGAAGTATATTTTTTCTTTTCCTTTGCCTGTCGGCTGCATCTTTTCATTTCTTTTGTTAGCCGGTTGCTTGAATCGTCACACAAATTGAGCCACGTTGCAGGATCTGATGTAAATGTTTGCAGTGGGTGTTCAGGTAAGGGAAACGCAGACTGGCTGGGTAAAAGAACAGCAGAACGCTTCATAGAGGGAAGTTATTTCTGCTTTGTTTCTGGACGTGGAGCTGAAGTTTCACTGACTCCGTCTTTAAGCACAATGAGGCTGTCGCTGAGTTTGATTTAAGCTCTCAGAACCTGCCGGCTGTGAAATGAGTGAAGAAGAGGAGGAGGAGGAGGAGTGAGAAGGTTCTGCTTGATGATTGTCGCAGTGTGTTGGCAGACCCTCAGTTTCTGCCCGGAAACACTCGCACACACTCATTTATAGTTCCGTCTCTGCGAGGACGCGTGGCCAACGTGTCCAACGAGGTCCTGAACCGAACCCTAAAACCACGTTTGAACTGTTATTATTATTATTATTCAAATATTTTTATTGATTTTCACATTATACACTCACACTAGTACTCAATACCCCAGTCCAGAGGGGAAGAAATAGAAAATAAATAATGATGATAATAAATAAACACAAAATCAGGAGAATAGAACAGATAAATCACTCGGTATACATAAAGTAGTTTTACATACACACATACACATAAATGCATGTACACACATGACTGCATATACAGAGTTACATAGACACAAATAAAATAAAATAGTAAAATAAAAACTAGAAAGAGCTGTTCCTGTGAAACAGCAGTGAGAATGCTTATGAGCTGAATGGGGATAGCTGACCATCCTAAAAAAAGAAGCTGAAAATAGTTGGGCATGTAGGGCATGCTGGGTAAACCTCTGCCGTCTCTCTGTGTTTGTGCTCAGGTGATGGGACGCTCAGAATTTGGGACGTGAAGGCTGGAGCGCTCCGATTGGCTGTCCCGGCACACAAGGCTGAGATCCTGAGCTGTGATTGGTGCAAATATGAGGAGGTAGCTCCCAACCTTTTGTCTTTTATCGTGTTTCTTTCTCTGTTGTTTATCCGTCTAACCCAGCTGATCTGGGACTACATTTAATTTAGGAAGTTTAGCTCCGACAGATTTGTTTTAATTTTAAATTCATGTTGTCAGAAGTGACTCTTAAACAGCTGTTAACTCTTTAGAATTAATTTATTAATATATATTAATGTATTTTTAATGTAATCATTTTTTTAATTAAAATTTTAAATTTTTAAATTTTAAATTTTAAATTTTAAATTTTAAATTTCAATTTAATTTGATTTTTTTTATATATTTTTTATTTATTTGTTTATTTAGTCATTTATTATTATTATTATTATTATTATTATTATTATTAGTTAGTAGTAGTATTTTTACTATAATTGGTATTATTATTGTTGTTGTTAATATACAATCATTGTAAATATTTATAATTTTTTTGAGCTACTTGACTAATTTGAATTTCCCCCATTGGGAGATGAATAAAGTATTTTTCTATTCTATTTTCTGCATTTACTTGGCTTTAAATCAAAGGGCAGGTATCCATCAGATATATCTAAGAGATATCCACATTTTTTTTGACCAGCTGTGACTTTGTATTTTGTATTTTCTCTTCTGTTTGCAGAATATTGTGGCCACGGGCTCGGTCGACTGCAGCGTGTGCGTTTGGGACCTGAGGAACGTCCGACAGCCTGTCAATCAGCTGCTGGGACACACCTACGCCGTCCGCAGAGTCAAGGTGCACGCCCACAAGCACGCTCAGATCGGGCTTTCTGCTTCCTGATGATGTCACCGCATTTAGTCCCCAACGCCGGAGCAAAGCGTGTTTATTAGTGTGTGTGCAGAGTCCTGACGGCATCAAAACACCCACTTTAATTGACCTAATAAGAACACACACACACACACATATCAGGCGTGTGTCGAGGCCCCCAAACACAACCCAGTTACTACGATTAACAACACATCCTCACATGTGCCGTTAATACACTCACTGCGTCTGTTACAGACTTTAAAGGTGACATATTATTCTGTTTTTAACAATTTAACACCATTTTCTGAGGCCTTATAGAGACGTTTGAGACAGGCTTTGGTTTAAATACCTGCTGGTTTCTCTGTCTCAGCCCTGTTTTCAGGATCAGACCAACAACCCTCCAGCTCTATATACGGATACAGATAGTTCCTAGTTTAGCAGGTTAGCTGTAAGCTAGCAGCAGATGCTAGCAAACAATGCTTCCTCATGAACAGTGATGGACCAAGCCGGAGATGCTCACAGCGTAACTCGTAGTGATGCATGTGTACCGTTAATTACTGCGTTTAAACACTTTGGATATATTAACCTCACTAAACAGTTGTACTGGGATACCTACATCTTTATCAGAAACATGCCGATAGTGTAACGATAGCACCCAGAGAGTGAGGAGAGGACCGGTGTTGTGTTGGAAACACACCTTATCCACACAGCTGCAGGTTGATGAGTTACTGAACAGAACCGTTCAGCTAGAAAGCTTCAGCTAATAAAGTAATGTGGGAACAATAATGTTCATCTTTCAGAACGGAACAGCAATAACTCCTTAAAAGCTGGTGTACATCACCTTCATTAGCTAAGCTGTTAGCGTTAGCTGCTGCTAAAGGAGAAAATAACTCAATAAATAAACAAACGCCCTGATATATGCTCCCAGGAACAGGAAGAAGGAGTTTATACACCTCAGACGCCCTGATATATGCTCCCAGGAACAGGAAGAAGGAGTTTTACACCTCAGACGCCCTGATATATGCTCCCAGGAACAGGGAGAAGGAGTTTTACACCTCAGACGCCCTGATATATGCTCCCAGGAACAGGAAGAAGGAGTTTTACACCTCAGACGCCCTGATATATGCTCCCAGGAACAGGAAGAAGGAGTTTTACACCTCAGACGCCCTGATGTATGCTCCCAGGAACAGGAAGAAGGAGTTTTACACCTCAGACGCCCTGATATATGCTCCCAGGAACAGGAAGAAGGAGTTTTACACCTCAGACGCCCTGATATATGCTCTAAGGAACAGGAAGAAGGAGTTATACACCTCAGACGCCCTGATATATGCTCCCAGGAACAGGAAGAAGGAGTTTTACACCTCAGACGCCCTGATATATGCTCCCAGGAACAGGAAGAAGGAGTTTTACACCTCAGACGCCCTGATATATGCTCCCAGGAACAGGAAGAAGGAGTTTTACACCTCAAACGCCCTGATATATTCTCCCAGGAACAGGAAGAAGGAGTTTTACACCTCAGACGCCCTGATATATGCTCTAAGGAACAGGAAGAAGGAGTTATACACCTCAGACGCCCTGATATATGCTCTAAGGAACAGGAAGAAGGAGTTATACACCTCAGACGCCCTGATATATGCTCCCAGGAACAGGAAGAAGGAGTTTTACACCTCAGACGCCCTGATATATGCTCCCAGGAACAGGAAGAAGGAGTTTTACACCTCAGACGCCCTGATATATGCTCCCAGGAACAGGAAGAAGGAGTTTTACACCTCAGACGCCCTGATATATGCTCCCAGGAACAGGAAGAAGGAGTTTTACACCTCAGACGCCCTGATATATGCTCCTAGGAACAGGAAGAAGGAGTTTATACACTTCAGACGCCCTGATATATGCTCCCAGGAACAGGAAGAAGGAGTTTATACACTTCAGACGCCCTGATATATGCTCCCAGGAACAGGAAGAAGGAGTTTTACACCTCAGACGCCCTGATATATGCTCTAAGGAACAGGAAGAAGGAGTTTTACACCTCAGACGCCCTGATATATGCTCTAAGGAACAGGAAGAAGGAGTTATACACCTCAGACGCCCTGATATATGCTCCCAGGAACAGGAAGAAGGAGTTTTACACCTCAGACGCCCTGATATATGCTCCCAGGAACAGGAAGAAGGAGTTTTACACCTCAGACGCCCTGATATATGCTCCCAGGAACAGGAAGAAGGAGTTTTACACCTCAGACGCCCTGATATATGCTCCCAGGAACAGGAAGAAGGAGTTTTACACCTCAGACGCCCTGATATATGCTCCTAGGAACAGGAAGAAGGAGTTTATACACTTCAGACGCCCTGATATATGCTCCCAGGAACAGGAAGAAGGAGTTTTACACCTCAGACGCCCTGATATATGCTCTAAGGAACAGGAAGAAGGAGTTTTACACCTCAGACGCCCTGATATATGCTCTAAGGAACAGGAAGAAGGAGTTATACACCTCAGACGCCCTGATATATGCTCCCAGGAACAGGAAGAAGGAGTTTTACACCTCAGACGCCCTGATATATGCTCCCAGGAACAGGAAGAAGGAGTTTTACACCTCAGACGCCCTGATATATGCTCCCAGGAACAGGAAGAAGGAGTTTTACACCTCAAACGCCCTGATATATGCTCCCAGGAACAGGAAGAAGGAGTTTTACCCTTCTTACGCCCTGATATATGCTCCCAGGAACAGGAAGAAGGAGTTTTACACCTCAGACGCCCTGATATATGCTCCCAGGAACAGGAAGAAGGAGTTTATTCACTTCAGACGCCCTGATATATGCTCCCAGGAACAGGAAGAAGGAGTTTTACACCTCAGACGCCCTGATATATGCTCCCAGGAACAGGAAGAAGGAGTTTTACACCTCAGACGCCCTGATATATGCTCCCAGGAACAGGAAGAAGGAGTTTTACACCTCAGACGCCCTGATATATGCTCCTAGGAACAGGAAGAAGGAGTTTTACACCTCAGACGCCCTGATATATGCTCCCAGGAACAGGAAGAAGGAGTTTTACACCTCAGACGCCCTGATATATGCTCCCAGGAACAGGAAGAAGGAGTTTATACACTTCAGACGCCCTGATATATGCTCCCAGGAACAGGAAGAAGGAGTTTTACACCTCAGACGCCCTGATATATGCTCCCAGGAACAGGAAGAAGGAGTTTTACACCTCAGACGCCCTGATATATGCTCCCAGGAACAGGAAGAAGGAGTTTTACACCTCAGACGCCCTGATATATGCTCCCAGGAACAGGAAGAATTAGTTTTACACCTCAGACGCCCTGATATATGTTCCCAGGAACAGGAAGAAGGAGTTTTACACCTCAGACGCCCTGATATATGCTCCCAGGAACAGGAAGAAGGAGTTTTACACCTCAGACGCCCTGATATATGCTCCCAGGAACAGGAAGAAGGAGTTTTACACCTCAGACGCCCTGATATATGCTCCCAGGAACAGGAAGAAGGAGTTTTACACCTCAGACGCCCTGATATATGCTCCCAGGAACAGGAAGAAGGAGTTTTACACCTCAGACGCCCTGATATATTCTCCCAGGAACAGGAAGAAGGAGTTTATACACTTCAGACGCCCTGATATATGCTCCCAGGAACAGGAAGAAGGAGTTTTACACCTCAGAC